>NC_073380.1:71494470-71561272 GCF_028641065.1 Leucoraja erinaceus | reverse complement strand
CTATTTGCCTGTGAGAACCCTGGCCGGGTTGCAGTATTTATTCCCTCTGTCGAGTGGAGTCATCATAAAGAGGTGACTCCGTTTATAACTGCTCACTCATATCCAGGTTCTAGGGGTCCAGAGGCCGGAAGAAGCCAAACACGCTGGTGCTGGGTTGCACTCTATTTTCCTCTATAAAATAACTCCGTTGAGGTCTCCAGAAGGGGAACTTGATTCACTAGGCAGGTGCAACCGTCTGCGTAAGTCACAATAAATAATGATGAGTTGTAACCGACAGCACCAGTGCAGAAAAGCCAACGGCCACTTCCCGGAGGCACTGGCAGCGCCGATCTGCACAGCTACTCACATTTCTGGCTCCTAGTAGGGAACAGCTTTTGTCAAACCCCGAGTCGGGGTAAAGTCAAAGCCAAAGTCCTGTGTGACAGTCCTGTCGGACGATTTAGGTCAATGGGATTTTGTCCTCACATCTATGGCAGATGTGATTGACCGTTGTCTCAATAGGAACATCTGATTAATCAGATGGTGGAACGTAATATGCTCCATGTTACGGTGTCATGTACAGGCAGTTCGAGTCATATCGCCTTTGGCAACCCTTGCTTCAGGGTTGCAATATTCCTCCCACTCGGAAGGAGTGTTGGAGATGGTGCCAAAAAATATGCTCTGTGTTACGGAGGCATTCACAGCCAGTTCGGGTTCGCCCACTCTAGGGGAGTATCAGAGATCAGTATGGAGCTGACTCCGAACATGAGTATGTGCCTGAATCACATGCTTTAATGCATGATGTACGAGAGTTGCATAAGAAAGTGCTGCCTGCTCTTGCCTCAAAATTTGCTGTTCTGCCGGGGATGGGCAAGCCACTACAGGAAGAGTTGGCCAGCGACATCAGCTACCTAACATCACAACAGCTGACGGAATGGCAAACATGGCAGACAGGGTCTGCAAATGGAACTTTGCTGAAGCTCCAACAAGTAAATAGAAGACCCGGGTTCAGAAACGCTGGCAGGTAAGGTCTCTTTATTAACCTCCGTAAAACTCTGAAATTGAGCAGTATGTCAGCCCAGGTTTGGGTTTACTGGCAGCATGAGCTGTCTAGTATATTTTCACTGTCTCTGGGAAAGATCAGGTTGATCAGACATTGGCAGGGTGCCTTGCATAGTAACCTCTGTAAGTTCCAAGTAGGAACAGCTTGGTTACCCTGGTTCAGGGTACACCATCATGGAACTGGCTGGCCATATGGGTCATATTGAACAGGGAAGCACTGCCTCAACATCTGTGCTTGAGGTTATCAGGCTGCTCAGTAGAATGAAGTAGTTGATGTCTCCCTCAACACATGTTTAAATTACTGCTCAGTTAGTAGATTTGCCAGTTCATTTGGAAACATCATTGCCATCCTCTCTGGGATAGGCAGCTACCAGCAGGAAGCTGGTCTGGCATCTACAGGTTCATGTTGAGAATCAAAAATGTATTTATAATGATCTGTAGGCTCTCAATACCAGTATTCCTGATTGAGTGGAGGGTCAAAGAGATTGTGGTGTGCACTCTGGCAACTCAGACAAGTGGTTTCAGTCTGAGGACTTCGAAGCAATTCCTGATTCAGGCTTGCATTATGCTAAATTCCACTCTGAGGAAGAACACTGAGGATTTGTGGTGACTCTTACAGTCAAGAGTTGACAGGGAACTCCTATTCCCACATCAAGGGGAGACTGTGTTTTCAGCTCTAGTCATAAGGTTCGGATTATATGTTATCAGCGAAATGTGTGAATAACTAGATAATGCATCTTCCGCGGCAAAAGAAGCCAAAAATGTTCCGTCCATATGGCCAATAGAGGAACGGTGCTTTCAAGTGCAATCAGTGACATCTCACGGGGGATGAGTAGTCTGCCCAAGAACAAGAGGGATATATTTCTGATACTTCTCAAGATCACAGAAACATGGAACATGCCGAATCAGGTTAAGATTTAGCTAATCTGATCATGTGTTTAGTTACCCAATTTAAGATGGATGATTAGCTTTCAGCAATTGAACTGATTCAGAGTATCGATCTTCAAGATGCATACTTTGCCATATGTATACACATGAGGCACAGATTATCTGGTGTTTGATAACAAAGCCAAATGTGGATGCTAATGCTGCCCTACTCAGATCAAAGGGCATTGTGTCATCGAGTTTTAGATAATATGCAAAATTTGCAGCTGATAAAACTTATGGGTTTATCAGTAGATACCTCTTGCAATATTAAGTATGAGGCAACATGAAATTTAATATTGCTAACTTTGCCTATGCATTCAGGCCTTGGTAAGGTGGCTGAAGCAAATACAATTTGCACGGTCACGAGTGATGGCTGGGGCAGCCTGTCTTCTCGGGCAGCTAGCTCTGCACGATTGTATGGGAAGTTTGTGAACTAAATATGTGAGTTACTTTTAAACGGAAGTAACAGAGGTTTGTGTGGCTTTCAGTTTGGGCCTAGAGAAGCATTTATGTGATAGCAAAATTGACACTGCTTGTGCTGCTTTGTCATTCTCTATAGTACCATAAGTGGGACAATAAACGATCGGTTATTCACCTGCTGTTCACCAACGTTATGCAGGGTGTCTTTTATATGACCACTCTAAAAGCTTACACTCATTGTAGTGTGCAATGTATATCAGTAAATTATTATGCACATTTTCTTCTACTGTATTCCTAATGGGAGCAGTATTTTTAAGTTGATTATGCTTTCAGCAACTGATTTCAGCACAAAGAACATAGTCTGTACTCAATCTTTGGCTCAGTCTCTGGGTCATAACTGACATTACGGTAGCTTGTTATGGGAATTATCTCATAAGCAAAATGGGCATGATTGCGTACATTTGCAGTGACAGCATACCCACCAGAGCGAAGATTGGGGGTGTCATTGGGTATACAAGTCCACTGAGCTTGCTAGTACCTATGAGATGAATGATAGTTTCTTTATTGTTATTCAATAGTCTCAAGATATTGCTGATGGCTCATTAGCAGCCAAAAGAATGGATTGTACCCTTTCATCATACAGCACATAGTGCGTGTTAATAAGTTATAAAATTTGGTTGAATATTGCTGGATATTTGCAGATAGAAGTCTGCACAGTGTTGCACGAGTTATTGTCTAACTCAAAGTCAATCTTGGTCCGGATAAGAACAATGGCCATGTATGAAAGTGAGCATCATGGTATTAATAACCCAAGTTTTTCTATCATGAATGGTTTATCTGTTTATGTGTTTCACACACAGATTGGGTTACTGCATGAAACCACAAAGCTTTGAAGGCTTCACGTAGCCACTCACGTGACTTCGATGTAAACTAGAAAGATTAACCGAGAACCTACTGTTTGAAGTTTGATCTTTATTTATGAGAAGTTGAAGTGAGGGATTACGTGCCCTCCATTCCCAACCCTACTTCTCATATAAATCATTCAGTAGTTCTAAGGTTGTTAATCTTTCTATAGCTTAAGTTCGGCAACTAGTTTGTGGTTTCATACAGCTGCTCTGAAGATTGATGTGCATGTGGTTGGTGGGCTCTTCATGTATTCCCTCACTTCAAATTCTCATTAAATAAAGATCAAATTTCTAATGTAAGTTCACGGGTCCTTTTCACAATGGCAGGCAGTGACTAGTGGGTACCGCAAGGCTCAGTACTGGGACCCCAACTATTTACAATATATATTAATGATCTGGATGAGGGAATTGAAGGCAATATCTCCAAGTTTGCGGATGACACTAAGCTGGGGGGCAGTGTTAGGTGTGAGGAGGATGCTAGGAGACTGCAAGGTGACTTGGATATGCTGGGTGAGTGGGCAAATGTTTGGCAGATGCAGTTTAATGTGGATAAATGTGAGGTTATCGATTTTGGTGGCAAAAACGGGAAAGCAGACTATTATCTAAATTGGTGGCCGATTGGGAAAGGGGGAGATGCAGCGAGACCTGTGTGTCATGGTACACCAGTCATTGAAGGTAGGCATGCAGGTGCAGCAGGCAGTAAAGAAAGCGAATGGTATGTTGGCTTTCATAGCAAGAGGATTTGAGTATAGGAGCAGGGAGGTTCTACTGCAGTTGTACAGGGTCTTGGTGAGACCACACCTGGAGTATTGCGTGCAGTTTTGGTCTCCAAATCTGAGGAAGGACATTATTGCCATAGAGGGAGTGCAGAGAAGGTTCACCAGACTGATTCCTGGGATGTCGGGACTGTCTTATGAAGAAAGACTGGATAGACTTGGTTTATACTCTCTAGAATTTAGGAGATTGAGAGGGGATCTTATAGAAACTTACAAAATTTAAAAATTCTTAAGGGTTGGACAGGCTAGATGTAGGAAGATTGTTCCCGATGTTGGGGAAGTCCAGGACAAGGGGTCACAGCTTAAGGATAAGGGGGAATCCTTTAAAACCGAGATGAGAAGAACTTTTTTCACACAGAGAGCGGTGAATCTCTGGAACTCTCTGCCACAGAGGGTAGTTGAGGCCAGTTCATTGGCTATATTTAAGAGGGAGTTAGATGTGGCCCTTGTGGCCAAGGGGATCAGAGGGTATGGAGAGAAGGCAGGTACGGGATACTGAGTTGGATGATCAGCCATGATCATATAATTGCCGTGCAGGCTCGAAGGCCGAATGGCCTACTCTCCTGCACCTAATTTTCTATGTTTCTATGTTTCTAAGTTCTCGTTTAATTGTTCTATTTTCCACCTCTGCCCTCTGCTCTGACCTATTGTCCACTATTCCAAATTTCTGCTGCTGATAGCACCAAATAGGCAAATTGACATTTTTTCTAGCATTCCATTGTGTACTCTATTATCTGGTTCTCACAGGGCTTATATATATGTTTCTCACAGTGTTTCATTAATGCCTATTCTTCTCCTGTCTTGAACTTTTTGTTTTTAAACTGCCATTTTTTTTTGTTATTCAGCATTTATAATTTTGAATTCCTTAACCTACAGATTAAAATAATTGATTACTTCCCAGGAAAATCATTCGGATTTCAGCCCCTGAATAGTAATAGTCTAAAATTCTCAATTCTCAACACTGCAGATTTTCAATGCCGCATGTCGTAATAATTAAAGCATTGTATAAACGCCCACTATAACTCAGGAACCCGATTCACCCAATTATTTCTGCTCCTCCTTTAACCCCTTCCTTGAACAAGACTGCACAAAACTGGATGCTTTTATTAATGTTGTGTATTTTATCTATTTTAAGGCAGGTTGTGGGTCTATTAGCAAAAATACATTTAATGTTAATGGCATTTTCTTGCTTAGGTAACAGTGAGTAGATAAGTAAGGTTCGCCTGGTGGTATTCCACCATGGTTTGATTTTGTGGCTTTACACTTTGCACAAAACCTTCAGTCAAATCTTTCCAAACATGTCCTTAGAACAAGCTTGTCCATTTTATTTGTTTTGGCTCTGAGCATGCTCTCAGCAATTGATTTTGTTTGACTCAAGCAGATCAATATCACTTGCTAATCCCTAAACAATAACTTTGATGTAAGGCACTTTCTTCTGGGTTTTACTGGTATTAAAATCCTAGAATTTTTGTCAATTTCTGAACAAAGAAATTCAGCTGTGCATAGAGCTATGAAAATAATGCAGACTTTGGAAGGCACAATGGATGAAAAATGCTATAAAGAGAATAAGTACAGCTTGTCAGAAAGAAACTAAAAAAAAATATTTGGAAGAGATTCAGAACTTCACAGAAATTATTTTTATTTTGTATATAGATTCCTATTAAATCTTTCCCCCTTCACCTTAAACCTATGTCCTCTGACCCTGGATTCCCCTACTCTGGGCAAGAGTCTGTGCACCTACCCAATATATTCTTCTCATGATTTTACCCACCTCAATAAGATCGCCCCTCATCCACCTGTGCTCCCAAAGAATAGAGTCCCAGCCTTCTAAATCTCTCTCTATAGCTCAGACCCTTTAGTCTTGGCAACATCCTTGTAAATCTTCTCTGTACCTTTCCAGCTTTCTCTGTGCCCTTTCCAGCTTTTGGGACTGGGAACGAATGGGACTCGCTTTCACTCCCACCTCCATGACTCAGAATACACTTTTCTGAGGCCAACGTCACTGGTCTTCCAGCAGTCATAAAGTAATTGGTGATATTCATCCAGGATTATCTGACGATCGAACATTGACATTTCCTATTACTGTGTTGCTTTTTTTTTAACATTCTCCTCTTGGTCACAGAGGCATTGGTTGATGCAAGAGAAATCAATATATTAAAAATATCAGGCAATTTCAAGTGGCATCTTTAAAATGAGTATGGGATGCTGAATTCAATCCAGCCAAGATTCCTATAACAATGTGAATAAATTATTCAGACTCTATTAGAAAGTTGGAGTTGTATATACCCTGAGAAATTGTTCATACAGTTGCTGATTTTTAAAGACTGAAACTGAAGTGTCCCGTCCACCACCCTCCCACTCACCCAACTCCCAACTCAGTCCCCTAGCTTATATAAACCAGTTACACCAACAATATTGCATATATAAATCAGATAACTCTCTAGATTATAGTGCAATTGCATGTGGCAATGTGGTAGGACAAACAGTGATTTAATGGAGCATTCAGAGTCTGTTTTGGAGTATACTATTTAATTATTTTCCGAAAATGAATCAGTAAAAGACCTGCATATTAATCGCTGGTGTTAGCTGGCGCTATAGTACCATAAGACATACTGTAGGAGCAGAATTAGGTAACTACGGGCTTGTCCCTCTTAGGCGATTTTTTTTAGGTGTCTGCCGACAACTCTCATAGTCACAGCAGGTCACCGAAAACTGGTGACTGGACCCACCATGACCATGACTATGACAAGCTACCACAACCTACCACCTAGACGACACCAAGCTACGGGAAGCTACCGGCAACCAGCGACCAATTAGACGTCCACCTATGACCACAACCTACGACAACCTATGACCACACCTACGACCACCTACGACAACGGAAGCCAACCTACGTCGAACCGGGACAAGCTACTACAACTAGCTACGACCCTGTCGGGCGACAACTGACGACAACTGAAGACAATTCATCGCCGGTACCTGTCGCCAGTTGACGTAGGTTGACATTGGTAGTTGCCAATGGATTCACCAAAGTCCCAGCCCCGGTGACAACCTACATCACCTGGCAACAACCTACGACAGCACATATATCAGAGAAGTCAAGCTACGCTCATTGGCGTCAATCCATCGTCGCCGACTGTCACCGAACATTTTTGAACGTTGAAAATCCAGCAGCGACCAGAAAGACGCTTCGACTCTTTGGGCGACTGAGGAGCCTACTCATGGCCATACAGGTGACACCCCGGCGACCATGTGGCGACAGCCTAGTCGCCTCTAGTCACCTAAAAAATAGCCTAAGTGGGACAGGCCCTTTAGCCCATCGTATCTGCTCCACTATTAAATCATGGCTGATCTATTTCTTCCTCTCAACCCCATTCTCCTTCCTTCTCCCTGTAAACGTTGATGCCCATTCCAATCAAGTACCTATCAATCTCCACTTTAGTAATAGCCAATGTCTTCGCCTCCACAGCCGTCTGTGATGATGAATTCCATTGATTCACCACCCTCTGGCTAAAGAAATTCCTTCTTATCTCCATTCTAAAGGTATGTCCTTTTATTCTGAGGCTGTGGCCTATGGCTCAACACACTGCCATTACTGGGAACATCCTTTCCATGTTCACTCAATCTAGGCCTTACTTTATCCAACATGTTTTAATCAGACATTGCCTTATTCTTCCAAACTCCAGAAGCACTGGCCCAGAGATTAGCTACCGTTATCCCCACTTTTTTTAAAAAGGCGAGAGGGAGAAAACTGGGAATTATAGATCAGTTAGCCTGATATCGGTGGTGGGGAAGATGCTGGAGTCAATTACAAAAGATGAAATAGCATTACATTTGGATCAGTCTGAGTCAGCATGGATTTACAAAGGGGAAATCATGCTTGACTAATCTTCTGGAATTGTTTAAGGATGTAACTGGTAAAATGGACAAGGGAGAGCCAGTGGATGTAGTTTACCTGGACTTTCAGAAAACATTTGATGAGGTCCCACATAGGATATTAGTGAAGAAAATTAGAGCACATGGTATCGGGGTAGAGTGCTGACGTGGATAGAATATTGGTTGGCTGAGAATAGGGATTAACGGGTCCCTTTCAGAATGGCAGGCAGTGATTAGTGGGGTACTGCAAGGCTCGTGCTGGGACTGCAGCTATTTACAATATACATCAATGATTTAGATGAAGGGATTCAAAGTAACATTAGCAAATTTGCACATGACACAAAGCTGGGTGGCAGTGTGAACTGTGAGGAGGATGCTATGAGAATGCAGGGTGACTTCGACAGGTTGGGTGAGTGGGCGGGTGCATGGCAGATGCAGTTTAATGTGGATAAATGTGAGGTTATCCACTTTGGTAGCAAAAACAGGAAGGCGGATTACTATCTAAATGGTGTCAAGTTGGGAAAAGGGGAAGTACAACAGGATCTGGGGGTCCTTGTTCATCAGACAATGAAAGTAAGCATGCAGGTACAGCAGGCAGTGAAGAAAGCGAATGGCATGTTGGCCTTTATAACAAGAGGAGTTGAGTATAGGAGCAAAGAAATCCTTCTGCAGTTGTATAGGGCCCTTGTGAGACCACACCTGGAGTATTGTGTGCAGTTTTGGTCCCCTGATTTGAGGAACAACATTCTTGCTATTGAGGGAGTGCAACGTAGGCTTCCAAGGTTATTTCCCGGGATGGCATGACTGTCATATGCTGAGAGAATGGAGCGGCTAGGCTTGTATACTCTGGAGTTTAGAAGTTTGAGAGGGGATCTTATTGAAACATATAAGATAATTAAGGGTTTAGACACGCTAGAGGCAGGGAACATGTTCCCGATGTTGGGGGAGTCCAGAACCAGGGGCCACAGTTTAAGAATAAGGGGTAAGCCATTTAGAACGGAGACAAGGAAACATTTTTTCACACAGAAAGTTGTGAGTCTGTGGAATTCTCTGCCTGAGAGGGCGGGTAGGCCGGTTCTCTGAAAACGTTCAAGAGAGAACTAGATAGAGCTCTTATAGATAACAGAGTCAGAGGATATGGGGAGAAGGCAGGAACGGGGAACTGATTGGGGATGATCAGCCATGATCACATTGAATGGTGGTGCTGGCTCAAAGGGCCAAATGCCTACTCCTGCACCTATTGTCTATAATCTGTGGAATTCTCTGCCTCAGAAGACAGTGGAGGCCAATCCTCTGTATGCTTTCAAGAGAGAGTTGGATAGAGCTCTTAAAGATAGTAGACCCAGGGGATATGGGGAAACGGCAAGAATGGGGTACTGAGTGTGGATGATCAGCCATGATCAGTCAATGGGAGGAGTTGGCTCGAAGCGTCGAATGGCCTACTCCAGCATCCATTGTCTATTGTCTATTGTCTCTTGTCAGAGCCTTCAAATGTTCTTCGTACGTTAACCCACCCATCCTTTGGATCAATCTCATAAACTTCCTCTGGACCCTCTCCAAAACCAGCATATCTTTCCTCAGATATGGAGCCCCAAACGACTCACAATATTCCAAATGTGGCCTCACCGGAGTCTTATAAAGACTTAGCATGTAATTCTTGCTTTTATACTCCAATCCTCTCAAAATGAAAGCTAGCATTACATTTTGCTTCCTTAATGCCAGCTCAACCTGCGAATTAACCTGTAGGAACGAACCGCAGATGCTGGTTTAAACCAAAGATAGTCACAAAATGTTGGCGACAGGCAGCATCTCTGGAGATATGGAATAGGTGATGTTTCGGGTCCAGACCGTTCTTTAGACTACTTCAGAGACAAAGAAGGGTCTTGAACAAAAAACTCCCAAGTCCCTTTACACTTCTCCTCTTTTGGAAGATAGAACATGAAAAGTAGCAAACCCAACATTGACCCTGGAGGAAGATCACGTCACCAGCAGCCAGCCAGAAAAGGTTCCCTTCATTCCCACTCTTTGCCTTCTGCCAGTCAGCCAATCTTTTATTCATACCTTTGCCTCTAATACCATGGGTTCCTTTCTGGTTTAGCAGCCTCACATGTGGCACCTTATCAAACGTCTTCTGAACATCCAAGTAAACAATATACACTGACTCTCCTTTTTCGATCCTGCTTGTTACCTCCTCTAAATATGTGTCAGGCAAGATTATATGTTATATGTTATATCTCACCTTAATCAAACCATGCTGACTTCGGCCTACAGTATTTTATTGTGTTCTTCCAATTATACAAAACTTAATAATTCCTTTACAATTTAATACAATTCCTTAATAAGGGATTCTAAAATCTTACCAACCACTGAAGTCAGGCTAACTGGACGATCATTTCCGTTCTTTTGCCTCAATCTCTTCTTAAACAGTGGAGTTACATTTGTGAATTTCCAGTCCTCTGAAACCATTCCTGTCTCTAGTGATTCTTGAAAGATCAATACTATTGCCTCCACAATCTCTACAGCTACTCTACCCTTTTCAGAACCCTGGGGCTAGTCCATCTGGTCCAGGTGACATCCATTTCCAGACCATTCAACTGCCTACCTTCTCAGTCATAGCGACTACACTCACTCCTGTTGCCCGAATCTCATGAATTCCTGGCACATTTGTGAAGTCTGATGCAAAAACATATTCAGTTAATCTGCATTTTTTTTGGTCCCCGTTATTACTACTCCAGCTTCATTTCCCAGTAGCTCAATAGCCACTCTTGCATCTCTTTTACTCTTTATATATCTAGAAAAACCTTTGATAACTTTTATATTATTACCTTCACATTTCATCTTTTCTTCCCTGATTGCCTTTTTAATTGTCTTCTGTTTGTTTTTAAAAGCTTCCCAATCCTTCAGCTTCCCACTAACCATTGCCATGTTCTATGCCTGCTCTTTACCTTTTATGTGATCTTTAACTTCCCTTGTCAGCCATGTTGGCCCCATTCTCCCCTTGTTCTGTCTCTTCCACTTTAAAAAGATCCTGTATCTTCTGAATTACTCCCAGAAACTCCTGCCATTGTTGCTCCACTCTCATTCGTTCTAGGTCTCTCCCATCGATTTTAGCCAGCTCTTCTATCAGGCATCTGTAGTTATCTTTACTTATCAGCAATACATCTGATTCCAGTTTCTTCCTCTCAAACTGCAGGTTGAATTCTATCATATTATGATTACTGCCTCCTAGGGATCCCTTCACCTAAAGCTCCCTAATCAAATCTAGTTAATTGTACCACACCAAACCTAAAGAATCTGGGGGATTGACACTCCAGAACTTTTTATACTACTACTGGGCAGTACATATTTAAAAACATAATTTATTGGTTGGACAGCTCTGCCAAACAGGTAGAATAGATAAGAATGGAGAAAGAGGATTGCTCTCCTTTTAATATAGGAGCGATCCTCTTCTCCCCAATAAAATTAAACAACACAATATATAAGAAGAACCCAATTATCCACAACACAATTCGAATTTGGAAACAAATAAAACTAACTTTGAAATTAAGAAACATCGCTTTTATCTCCAAAAGTAAATAATCCCTCATTTAAACCATCTCTCACTGACAAAACATATACCTATTGGGAAGATTAGGAATTAAAAGGATTGGAGACTTGTATGAAATGGGATTTTTAAAAATAATTTCAACAATTACAATAAAAATACAACTTGAAAAATAACCAATACTTTAAATACCTTCAAATTAGAGATTATTTGAAAAAAACACATACAAGGATATCAAATTCTAACTCAAGATTTATTAGATGGAAGCAATGAATATTAAGGCAGATTAATGCAATTTAATATCATACTTATATAGTTTCATTTTAAATATAGAATCACCATCGACAGAGGCAATCAGAGCAGATTGGGAATGAGAATTACAGATAAAAGTTTCGAAAGAAACATGGGAAAAATACCTGATATACATACATAAATGTTCGATTAATGCAAAACATAATTTAATTCAATTAAAAATTTTACATAGGTTATACTACTCAAACTTGACTGAATAAAATCTACCCAAATATTTCTCTCATCTGAGATAAATGCTTATCTGAGAATGCCATTATAACACAATCTTTTGTCTCCTGCATAAAACTTAATAAATTCTGGAATTAAATTTTTGAAATTTTTACAAAACTATTTAATAGTAAGATTAAACGAGAACTTACCAGTTTGAAGTTTGATCTGTATTTTATGAGGAATTACGATGAGGGATTACGTGAAGAAGCCTGCCACGACGCATGCGTGGCATTCTTCAAAGCAGCGGTGTGAAATCATAGATAACTGTAATGACTAAACAAAGTAAGATTAGAGAAGAGATACCAGTTAAGTATATGATCAAGGGTGGGAGCGGAGAGCACGTAATCCCTCATCGTAGCTCCTCCTAAAATACAGATCAAACTTCAAACTGGTAAGTTCTCGTTTAATCTTACTATTTTACTTCGGAGTCACGTGAGTGACTACGTGAAGATTTTAAAGCTCTGTGATTTCATGCCCTGGAAACGAGTCCATGCATCACATCTGCCTTGATGACTGTAGGAGGAATTGTGTCAACGTATTTTAGACATGAATCCGACATTGAAATCCATGAATTGATTAACACAAATTGTAGCCCCTATTTATGGGGTAATTAAATTACAGAACTTGAATTGTTTCTGCAAATGTTCCAGGTTTAATGACTGGATTATGATAAAATATTTGGAATGTTTTTTCGTCTGACCATCCTGCTGCCTTGAGGATTTGGTCCATTGGTACATCCAACTGCATAGCTGCCGATGTAGCTGCAGCCCTGGTGGAATGAGATTTAAAAAATTAGTATCTACCCCAGCCTGTGTTAGAACCTGTTTCCACCATCTTGAGATGGTCTGGACCGACACTTTTTTGTGTGGTTGCTTATGGCTGACTAAAAGTGCCTTCTCATTCATTGCCTCTGATAATTTTCATTTTCTCCGTATATAACGACAAATGTTTTACTATACAGAGACGACCATCTGTTAGGTAAGACCTAAATTCGATATTGAGGCCTGCTGATCCCTGTCCGTTCTGTTTCACTAATTCATAAATATGAAATGTAATGTTTTCAGATGAAGAACTCATGTTGTCCAGATCTTCATTTATATAATGACTGTACCCTTTGTGCCGTGACCAATGCCATTAGTATGACTGTTTTTAATGTCAGTCTATGTAGGGCCAGAGCTGTTGCTGGAGACCAATTTCTGAGCATTTTCAGGACAATACTCGCATCCCATATTTGAGACTACCTGGTTCTTGGGGGATTGGTATTAAAAATTCCCCTCATAAGTTTTGTTACCAGTGGGTGAGTTCCAACAGAGTGACGCTCTGTTCCTTGCCATAAATAAGTCGATAAGGCACTTCAGGCACAGTTGATGGCACTATAACTGAGCCCCTCATCATAATGGAGGCCTGCCAGGTATTCCAGAACAGACGGGATGTTCATATCTATGTAGGTGATGCTGTTTTTGTTACAATACATCTCCCACTTCCTGATATAGACCAGATACTGTTTTTTGGTGGACTGTCTTTGGGCCGCTGAAATCATATGCACTGTTCGGTCACTCAGTCCCAGCTGTAGTAGAGGTATTTTTAAACTCTACAAATTAATAAATTCAAATAGTTATGGCATGGGTGGCTATCCTTTGTTACGTGATGAACCTACAAGTCTGGTCTATACGGGATGTTGATACTTGGTTCTAATACCATGTTCATTATCACTGGGAACCATGGTTGAGTATGCCAATCGGGTACTACCAAAATACCAGACGCAGAGGCTTGTAATATTTTCCTTAATACCCGACTGATGAGGCAGAAAGGAGGGAATGCATAAATAAACAATTCCCCCCCCCCCCCCCCCCCCCCCCCCCCCCCCCCCCCCCCCCCCCCCCAAACCCCCCCCCCCCCCCCCCCCCCCCCCCCCCCCCCCCCCCCCCCCCCCCCCCCCCCCCCCCCACCCCCCCCCCCCCCCCCCCCCCCCCCCACCCCATGCAGCGGAAATGCATCTGTCGCCGCTGCCCCAGAGTCTGGATCCCATGAAACATAATTTGATAACTGGTGATTAAGCCCGGATGCGAATAGATCGATATCTGGTGTTCCATATCGTGCTGTAATATCAGCAAATACTTTTTATTCAACATCCATTCGGTGTTTTAATTAAATTTAGTTTACCTGGTAGGTAAGTAGCTGATATCCAAAAATCTGTCTGGATACACCACTGCAAAATTGTACTAGCCAGATTGTCACATGATGTCGATTTGTTTCCACCCATGTGGTTGATATATGCTACCACGGTGGTATTGTCAATCTGTAGTCTGACATGCTGGTGAAATGACCCAGTACAATATGACTTTAGGCCATAGAATGCACCCAACATTTCCAGGTAGTTTATGCCCAGTGTTAGTAATAATGATGCCTCCTGAGCAGTCCATCTACCTCCACAGCTGGAGATGGAATTGGTGGCACCCCAACCAAGTGCACAGGCATCAATTTGTAGCACCATAGAAGGGTTGCTGATAATGATTGGATTGAAACAAAGCCAAATGTTATCTATCTACCATTTTAGTTCCATTATAGCTTTGATTGGTAGCTTCATTGGTCTGTCAAAATGACCAACATTGATTTTGAGTGCTTGTATTTTTGCTCTCAGTAAATTTTGGTAATGTAAAGGTCCAAATTGTGTGGCTGGAAAAGCAGCCACCATTTTGCCAATTACTTTTGCTATCAATCTGATGGACGGTTACTGATGTCAATGAGGTTACTGCAAGCCTCTATTAAGTCTTTCCCTTTGGCAAAGTCACCGACATGTGAACTGAGTCAATGGTGAACCCCAAAAAGTCCATAGTAGTGGAAGGCGTTAATTTAGTAGATTTAACTGGATGGATAATAACCCCAGATTTTCAAATAACTGTTTTGTGGCTGATACAGTTTGTTTGGCCAATTCCAAAGTTTTGCCCACAATAAGTATGTCATCTAGATATGCCATGACCATGTGTTTTCATTTCCATTGAAACGCTAGGGCTGGTTTCAAAATTGTAGTGAACAGCCTGGCGCCTGATATTAACCCATTTGACAGTGCTCTATATTGCCAGAGCTGTCCCATCCAGTTGAATTTTAAGTAACATCTGTGGTCACCTCGTATAGGCACTGAAATGTAAGCTTTTTTAAAACGATGCTAGCCATGAAGTAACGTTTGGAAATCAATTGTTTAGCAGTAACAAAGGTTTCCATTTTAAAATGAATATATTGTACAAATGTATTCAATTTGGTCAGATACTATGATGATGTGACAACCACCATCTTTTTTGATTTTGGTAAAGATATTGGACACGAATTCTAGCGGTTCGTGTTGGGATTTTTCAATTACCCCTTTGCGTAAGGCCGCTCCAGTTCAGCCTGTTCTTCTGATTTTTCTTTACCGGAAAGTACGAACATTCGGTTCGGTATATGTTGAACTGGAGGGCTGTACTTGTGTATAAACTCTATTGTATATCCCTGGATACTGCTTAAGATGTAAGTATTGGTTGTTAACATGCTCCATGCATTCAGAAAAGAGTGTAATCTCCCCCCAACCTCCATGCTCCCTATATTTTGTAGGGGACCAGACCCACCTACCTCCATAGTTACTGGTGGCAGGTTTACTTCTTTTTGTAGGTTCTTTGCTGCTGTTGTTGTGCTGGTGTCTGGATTTTCGGTTTGGTTGGCGTTGGAGATCCCCGCATCGTCCAAGAAGGCTGGCCTGGGCCATGACCTAAAAACGACTCATGTTTTGAGTACCGGGCCTTCGAGCTTTCACCAGTTCTGCTGGTGGGTGCGTAGGGGTGCTGTCTTTGGCTGTAGTGGGCTTTTGTTGGAGTCCCTTTTATTAGTCCAGTAGGTTCTCTCGTTCCTGCACCCCTTGCACACTTGTCTTTCCTTCTGCGGACCCCTCTTCCAGGTCAGCCCAGAACTGACCCGCAGTGCTCCCCTCTGATGAGGTAGAAGCACTGTGCAGCCCTTCAAGAGGTACTGCTGTGGGTTTATCATAGGGCCCACAGTGACCGACTCCATCTCCCGGAGTCTGTCACGTTGGAGCAAATGCTCCACACACCGCTCCATCCGGCTCCAGCGCTCACGGTTGCTGGCCGCCCGCGGTTGTTCAAAGTCGGACTCCTCTGAGTCCACGACCTTGTTTGTTTTTGTGTCTAGCCTTACCGCCCGGCCGCGTGCATCTGGCCGGTGCAGAGGCGACATCGGGCACAGCTGATCCCACTTTCGGTTTGTCCGTGTGCCGCTGGCTGCTGTTGGCTGCTTGCTGCTCAGCGGTCCTCCCTCACCAGCTTTATCGCAGACTTTATCTTCTCCACCTATAATCGGCATGGGAAAACACAAAAAGACTGCAGTTCTTACCTGCAGGTCCTGGTTTAAATTGTCGCTACAGGGGAACGTCGTTCCTCCCCCGCCTCCTGCCGTTTTCGACTTGTCAAAAGTTGACGGCCCCATTCTAAGTAGTCTCCCGCCCGGGCGTGGTGTTCTGGCCGGCGTGGGACCCAAAAGTCGGCACAGCTGATCCCTTACGGGGTTTGTGCCTTCAGCTGCTGCTGGCTCCCGCAACTTCGCGGTCCTCCCCAGCCAGCTTCACTCGCAGCACTTGTGGACACTATTTTATCCAGCTTCCCCCCCCCCCCTTGTGTAAAACAGCGCGGGGACAAAAACTACCGCAGAGTAAATCACTTACCTGCAGGTCGCGGTTTCAAACTTACTGCTGCGGGGGAACGCTCCACCCCGCCTTTTGTTTTGCCTGCGTGAAAGCGATATGTCACGCATGCGTCGTGGCGGGCTTCTTCACGTAGTCACTCACGTGACTCCGAAGTAAAATAAAAGACTTGAACCTAATACAGAAATGATTATCTTTGGATCAATGGAAGATGGGAATAAGCTAAATAGTTTTCAAAAATCTCTACTTAATTATGGTTTAATAACGCCAAAAAAACTCATACTTAAATTTTGGAAAAATGCGCCAACACCAACGCTCAAAATGTGGATTTCAAATATGTCGGAAACGGCATATCTTGAACAAATGCGACTCCTTCTAGCAGGTAAAGTAGACCAAATTTTATAGATTTGGCCCCATTTTATCGACTTCTTACAAGCATATAGTGCAACATAACCATAGAAATAAATTGTTTCAGAAACAGGTAACGGGTGGCCAGGAACATTTAATAGGTATATCACTTTCAATCTCCTTTTTCCTTTTTTATTCTCTATTTCGTCTCTTTCTCTTTGTCTTTCTACTTCTTCTTCCTTCGTTCTTCTTTTGGGCTATCTTTCTATTTCACGCACCTATGTCAATCTCTCCTTTTCTATTATTTTCTTCCTTAATCCTGCTTTATTACTAAATTAAAAATAAGAAGTTGTATATGAAATGTAATATATCAACAAGTATTAGGTACTGTGGTACCACATTATTGTACATTATTTAAAAAAAAGCTTCACCAACGCACGCCTGATGGCCCCAGGAGCGGGGTGTGAGCAGGCCCGCCCATTACCCCATCGATTGCTGGCCAAGGCATAGGCACCCGATAGGGTGGGCTTACTTGGGGTGACTGCCAAAGATGCCCTGCTTCTCACCAGCGTGGACCCCGAAGATCCCTGGGCACTGGCTGCCTGTCCGGCCGAGAAGCGGGGTCTTGAATCGCTGTTGAAGGCTGCCTCAGCCTACCAGAAAAATGGCTGGTTGGCCGGAAGAGAAGTTCAAACTTCCCTGATAGCCATCCACAGCGCCACCTTCCGGCCGGATGCCGTTCCTGCTGCCTGACCACCGGCAACAGCACCACCATCAGATCGACTGCTGTCGCTACATCCTGACCGCCGTCCGCACTGCCATCTTCAGGCTGGATGCCATCCCTGCAGCCTGACCACCGGCAACAGCGCCTCATTCAGGTCAGAGGCCGTTACTGCAACCTCTGGTTTGCCAGCACAGCTTCCCATCCTGCACAGTCAATTTGAACTTACCACTTTGCACGTGATTGCTCACTGTAGTTTGTGTTGTTTCGTTTCACTTTGTTTGCACAGTATCACCTCGCCGGGTTCAACAATCAGTTTATTTATTTTATTTTGTTTTTTTCTCTTCATTGTTGCCGACGTCTCCCAGCCGTTGCTGTGGGCCATATTTCTCAGGACACGATCCCTTAGCTGGTCGAGGAGACTGTGTCTCTTTCATCCATCGGCATTTGCTTCGGTCTCCTCACATCCTTCGATACCTCGGGATTGCCCACGCAGAGCATCGACTGCGCCCGCGGGCCCCTCCATTCTGACCCACGCCCAGGGTGTCCCCGACTCACATGCAGGAGCCGCCCTCAACCATTCTAATCCTTCCTCCGGTTCTGGGGGGGGGGGGGGAGGTCCTGTGGTGTCATGGTTGAACCCTCGTCAGTAGCTACGAGGGCTGGCATGTGACATCACGGCCTAGGGGGAGTGTCCTGCTACTTAAGCTTATCTCACCTTGAGACCCAGGGAGTCAACAGGTAGCTGAGCCCGAGAGAACAACCTCGCTCAGCTACAGCAGCAATGACAATTACGTTTGCGGACCAACTTAACATGTAACACCTGAATAAAACTACTGTTTGAACCTGCCTGACGTCTGGCCTTATTCACCATGTTTGGTGCCGCTACAGGTGCTACATTCTGCACCTATGCAGAACTCAAAATTGCTGCCAATAATTATCTTTTGCTGCCAATTTATACCTGGATCTCAACTCCACCTGTGTAGGAAGGAACTGCAGATGCTGGAATAAACTGAAGATAAACACAAAAAGCTGGAGCAACTCAGTGAGTCAGGCAGCATCTCTAAAGAAATGAATTGGTGATGTTTTGGGTCAAGAACCTTCTTCAGACTCACCTCCACATGATCCAATGTGACTCTTCCTTTCCATTTCAAATTCTCTCTGTCTCCATCCTTAGAGGTAGATACATAGACAATAGGTGCAAGAGCAGACCATCGGGCCCTTCGAGCCAGCACCGCCATTCAATGTGATCATGGCTGAGTATCCACAATTGGTACCCTGTTCCTTCCTTCTCCCAATATCCCTTGATTCCACTAGCCGTAAGAGTTTTATCTAACTCTCTTTTGAATGCATCCAGCGAGTGGGCCTCCACTGCCTTCTGAGGCAGAGAATTCCACAGATTCACAACTTTCTGGATGAAAACGTTTTTCCTCCTCTCTGTTCTAAATGACCTACCTCTTATTCTTAAACTGTGGCCCCTGGTTCTGGACTCCCCCAACATCTGGAACATGTTTCTTGCATCTAGTGTGTCCCATCCCTTAATAATTTTAGATGAGCCATAAACATCCACTACAAGTCCGCAGACTGCCACAGCTACCTTGACTGCACTTCCTCCCGATCTGTCTTCGACAAGGACATCATTCCATTCTCCTAGTTCCTATGCACCTGCCGTATTTGCTCCGACAATTAGATTTTCAACACAGATGACTCCTGATCCTTCAACCTAGGCTTTCCCAGCTTTCCTGCCATGGAGGCTCTTGACCACGTTTCATCTAGTGATGCCTTTGCTGAATCTTCTTGAGGTGTGCAATGATTTTCACCCCACCTTGCACAAAACTGAACTCAATTGTAAATATGCATGAATTAGAAAAATTACTTTTGCAATATTTAAGAAAAAATATTTGGCCCAATTTTATCACAATTCAATTGTTTGCTTTTGTTCTCAGGTAATGCCTTCTGGTCTGTTCAGAGCGTGTACGTTCTCCCTGCGACCATGTGGGTTTTCTCTAGGTGCTCTGGTTTCCTTCCATACTGAAAAGCCGTACAGGTTTGTAGGTGAATTGGCTTCGGTAGGTTGTAAAAATTGTCCCTCGTGGGGACGATAGTGTTCGTGTACAGAGTAATCGTTGGTCGGCGCGAACTCAGTGAGCCGAAGAACCTGTTTAACCGCTGTATCTCTAAAGTCGGCAGAATGACCAGGATCTCCCTCAGCTATCCCTCCCTCCCTCCCCCGACATGTTTGGATCACTGAGTGATGTGATGTTCCCTGCTGACCGTAAACCAGGAGATTTTACCTCGTGGTGTCACAGCACGCAATGAGCAGGTAGCCATGGCAAGCCACTTCATCAATTCTTCCTGGAAAAGGTGGAAGGAGGGTTGTCACGTCAGTTGCATCATGAACTGCCATTCAGCAGGCTGGACGATCTGGCCCAATTTGTTCAGGTGACATTTCGGGTCGGAACCCTTCTTCAATTCTTCCTCAAATGCCACCTGTCCCTTTTCTCCGCAGATGCTGCCTGACCTGCTGACTTGTTCCAGCACATTGTGTCTACCTTCTGCATAAATCAGCACCTGCAGTTCCTTCCTACCCAATTTGTTCACTCCAATTCCAATTAACAGGAAACCTTAGACACGCGCAGAAGTGAGAATTCTAATTCTAAAGCTAGACTAGACAGCAGCTTAATGATGAAGCGGTCAGCTCAATAGATCCAAGGAAATATCCTAGTCACTCACTCTACAAGGCTGTGGTGCCTCAGGTGCTAAAGTAGGCTGGTATTTGGCAGAAAAGGTGGAATTCAATAATTATTCTGTGGGATGGAAATGGAAGCTTTGCTCAATTTCACTTTAAGAAATAAAAATAATTCAAATGCAAGCTAGAATTCAATGTCCTTTTTCATAGATGATTTCATCTAGTTGATGGATGATGAAATATGAGGAATGTGATTTCTGAAAAGGCCATGAGTCAGGAAGTCGTACACTCCTCCATGCCAACTTGTCCATGCTATCAAGATGCCCATCTCAGCTCATCCTTTTTGCCTGCATTTACCCCGTATTCCTCTGAACTTTTCCTATCCATGGACTTGTCAAGACCTTTAACCATGTCATTTAACCATGCCTCAGATACTTCCTCTGGCAACTTGATCCATATACCTACAATCATCTGTGTGAACAAGCTGCCTCTAATGTTCCTATTACATCTTTCCCGTCTCACATTAAACCATTTTTTTTCTTGTTCTTGATTCCCCTATCCAAGGCAAAAGAAGTATGTGCATTCACCCTATTTCTGCCCCTCATATTTTATACAGCCCTACAGGATAACTCCAGCACTCCATGGAATAAAGTCCGAGCCTGCCCAAACTCTTCCAACAGCTTAGGTCATCAAGTCCTGGCAACATTATTGTAAATCTTCTCGGCATTCTTTCCATCACATGGCATCTTTCTTAGCGCAGGGTGACTAAAACTGAACACAATAGTCCAAGTGCAGCCTCTGCAACAGTTTGTTCAATTGCAACATAACATCCCAGTTTCTGTATTTAATTCCCCGAATATGAAAGCAAACATGCCAAAAACCTTCTTCATTGCCTTATCTACCCATGACGCCACTTTCTAGAATCTCCTAGACTAAGTGGTACCGTTGGGTCCCTTGTTCACACGGGAGGGCTGGTCCCCCAACACAATATTCCACCTCTCCACCAATTCCAATATTGGATGCCAGTGGGGTGGGGGAGGGGGGGGGGGGGATTCTGTAGCGCTAGTATGGGTATTGAGGGCTGAAGGGACTGGTTTCCAGAGGGCTAGTATGGATATTGTGGGTCAAATAGATTTTTGGGGTGACAGCTCAGTCACTCAAGCCTGATGCGCTGGCTGATCACTCACGGGAGGTGGGCGAGCTGTTGACTCACGGATATTCATTGAAATTCCATTTCAAGCAGGGTGCAAGGACACCAAGCCCAAATGCAGTTTCTTACCACTTCCAAGAGTGTGCAAGGCCACCAACTTCCATTGCAGTTTCATACCACTTCAAGCAGGGTGCAAGGCCACCAAATTCAGGTGCAGTTTCCTACCACTTCAAGCAGGGTGCAGGGCCAGTAAACACAAGTGCAGTTTCCTACCACTTCAAGCAGGGTGCAGGGCCAACAAATTCAAGTGCAGTTTCATACCATTTCATGCAGGGTGCAAGACCACCACATTCAAATGCAATGTCATACCATTTCAAGCAGGGTGAAACGACCATAAAACCACACAAAACACTATATAAACACATAATTCAAGTGCAGTTTCATACCACTTCAAGCAGGGTGCAGGGCCACCAAACTCAAGTGCAGCTTCCTACCACTTCAAGCAGGGTGCAGGGTCACCAAATTCAAGTGCAGTTTCATACCATTTCATGCAGGAAGCAAGGCCACCAAATTCAAATGCAGTTTCATACCATTTCATGCAGGGTGCAAGCCCACCACATTCAAATGCAGTTTCATACCATTTCAAGCGGGGTGAAATCACCATAAAACCGCACACAACATCATATAAATACCACATAAACACCACACACATTTCAGTAGACATTCAGTGTGTTCAGTTGATTCGCAGCTCAGACAGAGTCATGACCTATCGCCCCACCATCTTGCAGAGACTAAGCCACCCCCACACTTCCGGATTGTATAACCCCTCCCCCTCCCACCAGAAGGGGCGTGGCCTTCATGGTGTGATTGACAGGAGATAGATTCTCAGCATTTTTTTAAACACAAATAACATTTTTATTTTTCCTTGATGGGAAGAATATTCTGCACCTGATGAGCGAGGGGGACTGAGTAAGATGGCCAAAAATCACAGCCGTAAGTCGTAGCGTTTTATCTAAAATCAATATACAGTGCAAGCAGGAAGTTGTCAAGTTACCACAATCAAAAACCATTTACAGTGCAGCATTTCAAAGCAGTTACCACCACCAACAACCATTTGCAGTGCAGCATTTCAAAGCAGTTATCACCACCAACAACTATTTGCAGTGCGGCATTTCAAAGCAGTTACCACCAACAACACCCATTTGCAGCACGGCATTTGAAAGCAGTTACCTCCACCAACAACCATTTGCAGTGCAGCATTTCAAAGCAGTTACCCACCACCAACAACCATTTGCAGTGCGGCATTTCTATGCTGTTACCACCACCAACAACCATTTGCAGTTTGGCATTTCAAAGCAGTTACCACCACCAACAACCATTTGCCGTGCGGCATTTCAAAGCAGTCACCACCACCAACAGCCATTTGCAGTGCGGCATTTCAAAGCAGTTACCACCACCAACAAACATTTGCAGTGCGGCATTTCAAAGCCGTTACCCACCACCAACAACCATTTGCAGTGCGGAATTTCAAAGCAGTTACCACCACCAAAAACCATTTGCAGTGCGGCATTTCAAATCAGTTACCACCACCAAAAACCATTTGCAGTGCGGCATTTCAAAGCAACCTCATTTTCATTTTCAAACCACATTAAGGGCACTCACAGTTGAGTTGACATGTGTTCAGTGTTATTCACAGCTCAGAGAGACATGACCCTCTTGCTTCCTCCATCTTGCAGAGACTGAGTGAGGCACAACACTTCCGGGTCTTATAGTCCCTCCCCCTCCCACCAGCAGCGGCAGCAGGTAGAATGTCAACATTTATAAACATTCATAACTCCTTTAATTTTAATCGATGGGAAAATATCCTCTTGTCCTGTGCAGCGGAGTGGGACTGTGAGTAAGATGGCCAAAATCACAGCCGTAAGTGGCAGCGTTTTTTTCAAAAATCATGAAACAGGAAAACAGGAAGTGGTCTTAGTAATATAGATGTATGTGTACTTCCAGATCCCTACAACATTTTCCTATCCCCTACATTTCACTGTGAAGGTCCTGCCCTAGTTTGACCTCCCAAAATACAACACCTCACACTTACCTGACATAAACACCATCTGCCATTCCTCGGCCCACTTGCCTTGTTGATCAAGATCTTGTTGTAATTTTTGTTAACTATCTTCACTTTCTACAACCCCACCTATCTTGGTTTCCAAGGGACCCTAATTTTTTTCAAGTTATATTTCCCCCTCAATATCCTTATTAAATATCTTTGGATTCTCCTTGATCTTACCTGCAGAACTATCCCATGCCCCCTTTTTGCTCACCTGAATTCCTTCCAAAGTATGTTCCTCAATTCCCTATGCTCCTTCAGAGATACACATGATTCCATCATACTTCCTTCTTATTCCTGATCAAGACCTCAATTACTCTTGCCATCCAGAGTTCCTGATCCTGCCTGACTTGCTCTTCACTCTAACAGGAACCTGCATACCATGAACTCTCACTATCACAATTAAAAGCTTCCCACTTTCTGGACATCCCTTTTCCCACAAACAAGCTAGTCTAATCAACATTTTGTAGTTCCTGTCTAATAGAAACATAGAAACATAGAAACATAGAAATTAGGTGCAGGAGTAGGCCATTCGGCCCTTCGAGCCTGCACCGCCATTCAATATGATCATGGCTGATCATCCAACTCAGTATCCCGTACCTGCCTTCTCTCCATACCCCCCTGATCCCCTTAGCCACAAGGGCCACATCTAACTCCCTCTTAAATATAGCCAATGAACTGGCCTCAACTACCCTCTGTGGCAGAGAGTTCCAGAGATTCACCACTCTCTGTGTGAAAAAAGTTCTTCTCATCTCGGTTTTAAAGAATTTCCCCCTTATCCTTAAGCTGTGACCCCTTGTCCTGGATAATGCCATCAAAGTTGTTCTTGCCCCCATTTAAAACAATAACTTGTTGACCAACCCTATTCTTTTCTATAACAATTTAAAATCTAATATAAATCTGGTCACTGGACCAAATGTGCTTGCTCACTGACACCTTAGTCACTTGCCATAACTCATTCACCAAGAATAGATCAAGCTTTGCCCTCTACCTTGCAGGCCCTCTATATATTGACTGAAGAAGCTTTCATGAACAGACTTGACAGATTCCACCAGAACAATTCAACTCCATCTAAGCCCTTGTCATTAAAGCAGCCCCGGTCTATATTAGGAGAGTTCAAATCCCTTACATTGACAATCCTATTTTTCCCTCCGCAATCCAAATTCTTCATCATATTTGTTCCTCTAATTCCCGTTAATTGTTTGGGGACCTATGGTACACTACCAACAACGTGATCATCCTCTTTTCCAGATTTATATCCTTACTGAACAACCCCCCAAGAATGTCATCATTTCTATGATGTTTATCTTAATCAATAAAGCAAATCCTCCTCCTCTCATACCCCTACCATTATTACTCCTACCCTTATCTCGTCTGTATCACTGAATCCAAGAATGTTAAGCTGAAATCCCTGTCTCTTCATTAGCCTGGTTTCTGTAATGCCTATAATGCCGCAGAACCGGGAGCCCGCCCGGAAGGCTCAGTGGACCATGGACTGTGGACCCGGGAAGCCATCCAGAGGGTTCGGCGGTCGATGAATATGGGCACTGTGGACAAGGAAGCAGAAGAGTAAGTTTGGTTCTGGAACAGGAAGCTCAGTCCGGTTCCATGTAGTTGCTTGACAGGTCAGCTCTGAGACAAATCACATACAGTCTGATGTTGGGTCCTGACCCAAAACATGACATCCATGTTCTCCAGAGATGCTGCAAAACCCACTGAGTTACTCCAGCACTTTGTATCTTTTTTTGTCATAAACTAGCATCCTTGTGCCTGCAGCACTAACTAATTTTTTGAAGGAGTATCAATGATAAGTGTTTGGAGTAAGCCAGGCAAATGAAATCTTTCATTTTCTCTGGCTGACCTAACGACTGGGTTTTGCATCAACAATTGGAAATGCCGAGATGGAACAAATTGTCTCTCTTTGGAATGCAGGCCACAGTATCTTTGAGGAAGGATTTGAAGTCTTACTTAGGCTCATCTGAAGCTCTCAGGGTTGGGGCATCTACTCAGATGACTGTGGTACATTGGTGGAGTGAGCCAAGGATCATAAGAGTTATTTAATTCTGCAGCAAGTCCTGAGGCTGGTTCATCATTCACAATGAAACTCACTTTACAAAGACTGCATTCCTCTTCAACTTTACCTCTCCAGTAGAGGGTAGAAGAAAAGATGTATAACAAAGCAAAGAGTAGCTGGAAGCCAGAGGATTGAAAAACTTTCATAGGACAACAGAAGAAACAAAACGGGCTATACGGGCTGAAAAGATGAAGTACGAAGGGAAGCTGGCCAGGAATACAAAGAAGGACAGTAAAAGTTTATTTAGATATGTTAAGGGAAAAAGAGTAGCAAAGTAAAATGTGGGTCCCTTGAAGGCAGACATGGGTGAAATTATTATGGGCAACAAGGAAATGGCAGACGAGTTGAATAGGTACTTCGGATCTGTCTTCACTAAGGAAGACACAAACAATCTCCCAGATGTACTGGAGGACAGAGGATCTAAGACGGTAGAGGAACTGATAGAAATTGTCATTAGGCGAGAAATAGTATTGGGTAGGCTAATGGGACTGAAGGATGATAAATCCCCTGGGCCTGATGGTCTGCATCCCAGGGTCCTCAGGGAGGTGGCTCTAGAAATAGTGGATGCATTGGTGATCATTTTTCAATGTTCAATAGTTTCAGGATCAGTTCCTGTGGATTGGAGGATAGCTAATGTTATCCCACTTTTCAAGAAAGGAGCGAGAGAGAAAACGGGGAATTACAGACCAGTTAGCCTGACCGGTGGTGGGAAAGATGCTTGAGTCAATTATTAAATAGGTAATAATGGGGCATTTGGATAGCAATAAAAGGATTAGTCCAAGTCAACATGGATTTATGAAAGGGGAATCATGCTTGACTAATCTTCTTGATTTTTTTGAGGATGTGACAAGTAAAATGGACGAAGGAGTGCCAGTGGATGTAGTGTATCTAGACTTTCAGAAAGCCTTTAATAAGGTCCCACATGGGAGACTGGTGACGAAAATTAGAGCACATGGTATTCGGGGTAGGGTGTAGACATGAATAGAAAAGTGGTTGGCAGACCGGAAGCAAAGAGTAGAAGCGAACGGGTCCTTTTCAGAATGGCAGGCAGTGACGAGTGGAGTGCCGCAAAGCTCGGTGTTGGGGCCTCAACTGTTTACTATATATATTAATGATTTGGAAGAGAGAATTAGGAGCAACACTAGCAAGTTTGCGGATGACACAAAGCTGGGTGGCAGTGTGAACTGTGAAGAGGATGGTAGGAGGTTTCAGAGTGACCTGGACAGATTGAGTGAGTAGGCAGATGCGTGGCAGATGCAGTATAATATAGATAAATGTGAGGTTATCCACTTTGGCAGCAAAAACAAGGGGACAGACTTTTATCTCAATAGGGTTAGGTTAGGTAAGGGGGAGGTGCAGCGAGACCAGGGCGTCCGTGTACGCCGGTCACTGAAAGTTGGCGTACAGATTCAGCAGGCAGTGAAGAAAGCTGATGGAATGTTGGCCTTCATAACAAGAGGAATTCAGTATAGGAGGAAAGAGGTTCTTCTGCAGTTCTATAGGGCTCAGGTGAGACCACATCTGGAGTATTGTGTACAGTTTTGGTCTCCTAAGTTGAGGAAGGACATCCTTGTGATTGAGGCAGTGCAGCGTAGGTTCACGAGATTGATCCCTGGGATGGCCCGGGGAGCCGTTGGTGAGAGGACGAGGACAAAAATCTGCAGCATTCCATCTCACTTCCAGAGAAGGAGTCTGGTGGGAGCCTCTGATTGGTGGAAGAGGACCAGGGGAAGCAGCTGATTGGGTGCAACCCCAGATTTACATTTCTGTTTTCAGGTTAAGGGATCTGTGAGTTAAGGGATCTGTGAGTTAAGGGTTCTGTGAGTTAAGGATTCTGTGATTTAAGGGTTCTGTGAGTTAAGGGTACAGTATTTATTAGTAAAGGTACAGTTTAAAGGATAAAGTTTTTTATAGTGTGAGGGAGTTGAGTTAATTTGGGAGTAAGCTATGTCAGTGGAGATTGGCCCAGTGGTTTGCTCAGCCTGCAACATGTGGGAGATCAGGGATATAGTTGGTGTCCCTGGTGACTATGTTTGCAGGAAGTGTGTCCAGCTGCAGCTCCTGGCAGACCACATTGAATGGTTGGCGCTGCAGTTGGATTCATACTGGAGCATCCACGATGCTGAGAAAGTCGTGAATAGCACGTACAGCGAGTTGGTCACACCGCAGGTAAAAGGAAAGAGGACAGAAAGAGAACGGGTGGCCAATAGCCAGCAAAGAAGTAGGCAGATAGTGCAGGAATCCCCTGCGGTCATCTCCCTCCTAAACAGGTATACCATTTTGGATACTGTTGGGGGAGATGGCTCATCAGGGGAAGACAACAGCAGCCAAGTTCATGGCACCATGGGTGTCTCTGCAGCACAGGATGGGAGAAAAAAGAGTGGAAGGGCAATAGTAATAGGGGATTCAATTGTCAGGGGAATAGATAGGCGTTTCTGCGGCTGCAAACAAGCCTCCAGGATGGTATGTTGCCTCCCTGGTGCAAGGGTCAGGGATGTCACTGAATGGCTGCAGAACATTCTGGAGGGGGAGGGTGAACAGCCAGTTGTCATGGTGCATATTGGCACCAACGATATAGGTAAAAAAAGGGATGAGGTCTTACAAGGTGAATTTAGGGAGCTAGGAGATAAACTTAAAAATAGGACCTCAAAGGTAATAATCTCTGGATTACTACCAGTGCCACGGGCTAGTCAGAGTAGAAATAGGAGAATATTGCAGATACATACGTGGCTTGAAAAATGGTGTGGGGGGGGGGGGGTATTGAAATTTTTAGGGCATTCAAAATAGTTCTGGGGGAGGTGGGACCAGTACAAATAGGATGGTCTGCACCTGGGCTGGAATGGAACCAATGTCCTTGGGGGAGTGTTTGCTAGTTCTGTCGGGGAGGATTTAAATTAATGTGGCGGGGGGTGGGTGCAAGAGCAGAGAGACAAAGGGGTGTAAAATGAGGGCAGAAGCAATAGGTAGCAAGGTGAAAAGTAAAAGTGGCAGGCAGACAAATCCAGGGCAAAAATCAAACAGGGCCACTTTTCAACATAATTGCAGAAGGGATAAGAGTGTTGTAAGGACAAGCCTGAAGGCTTTGCATCTTAATGCAAGGACCATTCGTAATAAGGTGGATGAGTTGAATGTGCAGATAGTTATTAATGAATATGATATAGTTGGGATCACGGAGACATGGCTCCAGGGTGACCAAGGCTGGGAGCTGAATATCCGGGGATATTCAATATTCAGGAGGGATAGACAGAAAGGAAAAGGAGGTGGGGTAGCGTTGCTGATTAGAGAGGAGATTAATGCAATGGAAAGGAAGGACATTAGTTTGGAGGATGTGGAATCGGTATGGGTAGAGCTGCGAAACACGAAGGGGCAGAAAACGCTAGTGGGAGTGGTGTACCGGCCACCTAACAGTAGTAGTGGAGTTGGGGATGGCATCAAACAGGAAATTAGAAACGTGTGCAACAAAGGTAAACAATTATAATGGGTGACTTCAATCTACATATAGATTGGGTGAATCAAATTGGCAGGGGTGCTGAAGAAGAGAATTTCTTGGAATGTATACGGGATAATTTTCTAAACCAACATGTAGAAGAACCAATGAGAGAGCAGGCTATTCTAGACTGGGTATTGAGTAATGAGGAAGGGTTAGTTAGCAGTCTTGTTGTGCGTGGCCCCTTGGGTAAGAGTGACCATAATATGTTCAAGAAGGAACTGCAGATGCTGGAAGATCGAAGGTACACAAAAATGCTGGAGAAACTCAGCGGGTGCAGCAGCATCTATGGAGCGAAGGAAATATGTGATGTTTCGGGCCGAAGAAGGGTTTCAGCCCGAAATGTCACCTATTTCCTTCGCTCCATAGATGCTGCTGCACCCGCTGAGTTTCTCCAGCATTTTTGTGACCATAATATGGTTGAGTTCTTCATTAGGATGGAGAGAGACATTGTTAATTCAGAAACAAGGGTCCTGAACTTAAAGAAAGGTGACTTTGAGGGTATGAGGTGTGAACTGGCCAAGATAGACTGGCAAATGATTCTTATAGGGTTGACGGTGGATATGTAATGGAAGGCATTTAAAAACTGCATGGATGAACTATAAAGTGCATCCGTGGATAACAAGGGAAATCAGGGATAGTATCAAAACAAAAGATGAAGCGTACAAATTAGCCAGAACAAGCAGCCTACCAGAGGACTGGGAGAAATTCAGTCCAGCAGAGGAGGACAAAAGGCTTAATTAGGAAAGGGAAAATAGATTATGAAAGAAAACTGGCAGGGAACATAAAAACTGACTGCAAATGTTTTTATAGATATGTGAAGAGGAAAAGATTAGTTAAAACAAATGTAGGTCCCTTGCAGTCAGAAACAGCCGAATTGATCATGGGGAACAAGGACATGGCAGACCAATAGAATAACTACTTTGATTCTGTCTTCACTAAGGAAGGCATAAACAATCTGCCGGAAATAGCAAGGGTCCGGGGGTTAAATGAGATGAAGGATCTGAGTGAAATCCAGGTTAGCCGGGAAGTGGTGTTAGGTAAATTGAATGGATTAAAGGCCGATAAATCCCCAGGGCCAGATAAGTTGCATCCCAGAGTACTTAAGGAAGTAGCCCTAGAAATAGTGGATGCATTAGTGATAATTTTTCAAAACTCTTTAGATTCTGGAGTAGTTCCTGAGGACTGGAGGGTAGCTAATGTAACCCCACTTTAAAAAAAGGGAGGGAGAGAGAAAACGGGGAATTACAGAGTCTAACATCGGTGGTGGGGAAATTTTGGTAATCAGTTATTAAAGATGGGATAGCAGCACATTTGGAAAGTGGTGAATTCATTGGACAAAGTCAACATGGATTTATGAAAGGTAAATCATGTCTGACGAATCTTATAGAATTTTTCGAGGATGTAACCAGTAGAGTGGATAAGGGTAAACATTCAGAAGGCTTTCGACAAGGTCCCACATAAGAGATTAGTATACAAACTTAAAGCACATGGTATGGGGGTTCAGTATTGATGTGGATAGAGAATGGCTGGCAGACAGGAAACAAAGAGTGGGAGTAAACGTGTCCTTTTCAGAATGGCAGGCAGTGACTAGTGGGGTACTGCAAGGCTCAGTGCTGGGACCCCAGCTATTTACAATATATATTAATGATCTGGATGAGGGAATTGAATGCAACATCTCCAAGTTTGCGGATGACACGAAGCTGGGAGGTAGTGTTAGCTGTGAGGAGGATGCTAGGAGGCTGCAAGGTGACTTGGATAGGTTGGGTGAGTGGGCAAATGCATGGCAGATGCAGTATAATGTGGATAAATGTGAGGTTATCCACTTTGGTGGCAAAAACAGGAAAGTAGCCTATTATCTGAATGTTGGCCGATTAGGAAAAGGGGAGATTCAACGAGACCTGGGTATCATGGTACGCTAGTCATTGAAAGTAGGAATGCAGGTGCAGCAAGCAGTGAAGAAAGCAAATGGTATAATAGCATTCATAGCAAAAGGATTTGAGTATAAGAGCAGAGAGGTTCTACTGCAGTTGTACAGGGTCTTGGTGAGACCACACCTGGAGTATTGCGTACAGTTTTGGTCTCCTAATCTGAGGAAAGACATTATTGCCATAGATGGAGTACAGCGAAGGTTCCCCAGACTGATTCCTGGGATGGCAGGACTTTCATATGAAGAAAGACTGGATAGACTCGGCTTGTACTCTACTGGAATTCAGAAGATTGAGGGGGGATCTTATAGAGACTTACAAAATTCTTAAGGGGTTGGACAGGCTAGATGCAGGAAGATTATTCCCGATGTTGGGGAAGTCCAGAACTAGGGGTCACATTTTAAGGATAAGAGGGAAGTCTTTTAGTACCGAGATGAGAAAATCATTTTTTACACAGAGAGTGGTGAATCCGTGGAATTCTCTGCCACAGAAGGTAGTTGAGGCCAGTTCATTGGCTATATTTAAAAGGGTGTTAGATGTGGCCCTTGTGGCTAAAGGGATCAGGGGGTATGGAGAGAAGGCAGGGATGGGATACTGAGTTGGATGATTAGCCATGACCATATCGAATGGCGGTGCAGGCTCGAAGGGCTGAATGGCCTACTCCTGCACATATTTTCTATGTTTCTATGGCAGGACTGTCATATGAGGAAAGATTGAAAAGACTAGGCTTGTATTCTCTGAAGTTGAGGATGAGGGGGGGTCATATAGAAACATATAAATTTATAAAAGGACTGGACAAGCTAGATGCAGGAAAAATGTTCCCAATGTTGAGCAAGTCCAGTACCAGGGGCCACAGTCTTAGAATAAAGGGGAGGTCATTTAAGACAGAGGTGAGAAACTTTTTCAGCCAGAGAGTTGTGAATTTATGGAATTCCCTGCCACAGAGGGCAGTGGACGACAAGTCACTGGCTGGATTTAAGAGAGAGTTACATAGAGCTCTAGGGGCTAGTAGAGTCAAGGGATATGGGGAGAAGGTAGGCACGGGTTATTGATAGGGGATGATCAGCCATAATCACAATGAATGATGGTGCTGGCTCGAAGGGCCGAATGGCCTCCTCCCGCATCTATTTTCTATGTTTCTCTGTATGCACACCATGGTCTGAAAAAAGGGACCCGACCTGAAATGTCACCCTTCCATGTTCTTCGGCGATGCGGCCTGACCCGCTGAGTTACTCCAGCACATTGAGTCCTTTTGCGTCAACCAGCTCAGTTTAGTTTATTGTAATGTGTGAAAAGCTTTTGTTGCATGCTATACAGTCAGCGGAAGGGCAATACAAGATAACTGCAACTGCAATTCATCGTTTCTACATACCCACCACCTTCCGCTATAAATGTGCCGAACATCTTTCAGTCTGTGCGAGAGCATTTATTGTCAAAGTGCCTGAATTCCAGCCACATAATAGCTGAGTGGTTTTCAGGTCTGCAGCGGTTGCAGCTGTCCTTAAGGTTCCTGACATTCCATATCCTGAGGTCACCTGCCGAATAGCAGCCATCATCTGGTTTTATATCAAGAGAATTGTTCTCCCTCAATATGGGAAGAGTGGTCATCTCCTTGACAGATTTTGTGTATACGTTAGCTGTACTGCCTTTGGCAGGTTGAACTGTGCATGAAGATTTGGCAATATTAATTAGTCACAAAAAGATGGCGGATGTGCAGGAGTGGGCGCTGTCTGTGTATGGCAGCTAGCCCGCAATCCGTCTCTTTCACCTTTTTTTAATTTAAGTCCTGTTAATAAAATGATTGTTAGTTAGTTGGAGGTCTTTTATGTCGTGTGGGGGGGGGGGGGGGGGGGAGGGGGGAAAACTTTATTTCTTAGCCCCCTACCTGGTCGGAGAGGCAGCATCCCTCCAAGCTGCTTCTTCGCCCCATCCTCGTGTCCTGCCATCGACAGTGGAGCGGCGTTTCCTGTCGGAACCGACCAGGACTACAGCTTCAAGTCAAGTCAAGTCAAGTTTATTTGTCACATACACATACGAGATGTGCAGTGAAATGAAAATGGCAATGCTCGCGGACTTTTGTGCAAAAGACAAACAACCAAACAACCAAACAAATTATAAACACAATCATAACACACATATTCTTTTACATAATAAATAATGGAAGGAAAAAACGTTCAGTAGCGTTAGTCCCTGGTGAGATAGGCGTTTACAGTCCAAATGGCCTCTGGGAAGAAACTCCTTCTCAACCTCTCCGTTCTCACCGCATGGCAACGGAGGCGTTTGCCTGACCGTAGCAGCTGGAACAGTCTGTTGCAGGGGTGAAAGAGGTCTCCCATGATTTTATTTGCTCTCGAGTTGCACCTCCTGTTGTATAGTTCCTGCAGGGGGGCGAGTGAAGTTCCCATACTACGTTCGGCCGAACGCACTACTCTCTGCAGAGTCTTCTTGTCCTTGGCAGAGCAATTCCCAAACCAGATGGTAATATTTCTGGACAAGATGCTTTCCACCGCCGCTGCGTAGAAGCACTGGAGGATCCTCGGAGACACTCTGAATTTCCTCAATTGCCTGAGGTGGTAAAGGCGCTGCCTTGCTTTACTCACGAGTGCTGAGGCGTGTGATGCCCATGTCATATCCTCAGAGATGTGGACTCCCAGATATTTAAAACAGTTCACCCTATCCATAGGATCCCCATTTATCCTCAATGGAGTGTACGTCCTCAGATGATGTGCCCTCCTAAAGTCCATGATCAGCTCCTTCATTTTTTTGATATTCAAGAGGAGGTTGGTATCCTGGCACCAGAGTGCTAGATCAGCCACCTCCTCCCGGTAGGCCTTCTCGTCGTTGTCTGTGATCAGGCCCACCACCACAGTGACATCAGCAAACTTTATTATTGAGTTGGAGCTGAACCTAGCCACACAGTCATGTGTGCACATGGAGTACAATAGGGGGCTGAGGACGCATCCCTGGGGCGATCCTGTGCTCAGGGTGAGGGACTTCGATGTATTCCCTCCCATCTTGACTACCTGGGGCCTGGCGGTGAGAAAGTCCAGGACCCAGGCACACAGGGAGGTGTTGAGCCCCAATTCCATTAGCTTCCCGGCCAGCCTGGTGGGGACTATCGTGTTGAAGGCTGAACTGTAGTCTATGAACAGCATCCTCACGTAGCCCCCCTTCTGGCTGTCCAGATGGGAGAGAGCGGTATGCAAGACCTGGGAGACTGCATCGTCCGTGGATCTGTTCGGACGGTATGCGAACTGCAACAGATCCATGTTCCGAGGGAGCAAGGCGCAGATGTGATTCTTCACCTGCCTCTCAAAGCATTTCATGACTACCTAGGTAAGGGCCACCGGACGGTAGTCATTCAGACAGGCTGGGGAGGCATTTTTTGGTACCGGTACAATGATGGATTTTTTGAAGCAGGCAGGGCCCACGTACTTGTCCAGGGAAACGTTGAAGAATGTAGTGAGCACTGGAGCTAGCTGCGTAGCACAGGACTTGAGTACTCGCGCCCCGAGATGCCATCGGGGCCTGCAGTTTTTCTCGTGTTCACACGTGTCAGAGCCCTTCACACGTCGTGCTCGGACAGCGAGAATGTGTGCACATTCCTCCCTTCAGCTTCAGTAGCCAGCCCGCTGGCGGTATTGTCGATAGTCGGCAGACCTGGAGTGGTGTTGCCCCTCTCGAAACGAGCGTAAAAGGAGTTCGTGTCATCAGCTAGGGAGTTGCCGGCACTTGCGGATGATGGAGGGGTGCTCCGGTTGTTGGTTACAATCCGTAACCCCTGCCACAGGCTTCTGGTGTCCTGCTGCTCCATCTGTAACTCCATCTTGTCCCTGTACCTTCTCTTTTGCGTCCTTCACCGTCCTTCGCAGTCGGTAGGACTATGCCTTGTAGTTGTCCATGTTTCCTGATGCCAGGACCGAGTTGTAGGCAGCGGTGCGAGCATTCAGGGCCACATAAACAGACCTACCCAGGGATTTTGGTTCGGAAAGGTGCTTACCCTTACCGTGGGGACGATGTTGTCGGTTACTGTTGCGATGAAGTCCGTGACTGCTTCCGCGAACTCACTGACATCACTGGAACTTGCTTCGAACATATTCCAGTCAACATCAATCAGTTCATCTTGCAGCATGGCCTCTGACTGGTCGGACCACCGCTTTACGTCCCTCGTCTCTACCGCTTCCCAAACTATCCTCTCTTTATACTCCAGCAGCAGGAAAATGGCAGTGTGGTCAGATTTTCCTAGGGGAGGGAGTGAAATGGCCTTGTAACCTTTCCTGAACGATGTGTAGCAGTGGTCCAAAGTTCTCTCCCCCTTCGGTGGCGGTGCAGCGCTAAGATACCAACCGGGAGCGGGCGATGCCTTACCGGGTCGCCGTGTTGTAAGCTCCGGAGCGCTGTGGCCGCCGACTCCCAACATCGCGGAGCTGTGGCTGTGGGCATCCGGCCGCGTGCGGTGCTGGATTTGGAGCGCCGCGAAGCCAGGGATCACGTTCGCCGGGGTCGGAGCTCCAACCGGCGTGGCCTGAGGGCTACGAGTGACCCAGTCTACGTTCTCCGGGAAGGAGGCAGCCGCTCGAGACTCTCTAAGCCGCTTGAGGAATTGTTTCACCTGACGCTGGGGTTCCATCTTCACGGCAAGAGGGCCCTGAAAATCATCGGACTGGCTGCAAGGCCACAAATGGGCCCCGACCTCGGGTGTTTTAGAGGAAGAGGACTTAACTTTCTGGTGCCTTTCCCCACAGTGGAAATTTTTGTTTCTGCTGTGGGGGGGCGTTTGTGTTGAACTCTATAATGTGTTGTGTCCATTTTCTTTATTTTTTTTACCTTTTTCTATGGTATGGAAACTTATTATCTATTTTATGTAAAGCACTTTGGTGTCAATGCGAGTTGACTTAAAACGTGCTATATAAATAAAACTTACTTACTTACTTACTATGTGTTGAGATGAACATTGAAAAGGTCAACTCAATTATCAAGTAAAATAAAGTAGATAGGGAACCAAACTCCTTGTCTTCTTGCAGGAGGGTGTCTTGAAGTTTGGAAACTAAGCTGCAACCTGGATTTGCTGTGGTGTCCCACCATTAGTATGTTGGGTCTTCAGTCTGCTCGGCAGAACAGGCCTCAGTGGAGTTCACATGACTTACACCTGAGTACAAGGCCCAAACTTTGCGTAACCTTTTATGTTACTTCTCACAAAGAAGGATGGGACTCGTTAGGTTGTGGATGAAGACGTGGTTCCTACACAGGATGTGGCTTGGTGGGGGGGGATTTAATAAGAACCTGAGGGGTAACCTTTTTACACTGTGGGCGATGGGTGTATGGAACTAACTGCCGGAGGATGTTGTTGTGGCTGGTACTATCGCCACATTTAAGAAACATTTAATCAGGTACATGGATAGGATAAATTTGGAGGGATATGGCTAAACGCAGGCAGGTAGAGCTAGTGTAGATGGGACATGTTAGTCAGTGTGGGTAAGTTGGGCCGAAGGGCCTGTTTCTGCATTGTATCACTCTATGACTATTACTCCCACCGTAAAATAACCATTAATTTTACTTCTTATCATTTAAATACATTCAAATGGAATAGAGTTTTTGTTTTTTATTGCATTTATGTTCATAATTATGTTATGGCCACCCAGGAATACTCCCGAAAATTCAGCATTGAGCTTTCAACATAGCCTGCTACCATTATTCCAACTCCACGGGAAGTCATTTGGCAAATCTAGCTCCGCCATCAACTTCTCTCCTGAATGAAAGCAAAGTCAAATGATTGACTTGTTCAGATATTATGTTCTGAGCTAATCTTACTTGGAAATGATTTGTCTTTTAATGGACAGGTAATTATGAATAGGTCATGTAACCAGTGTAGGTGACATTGAGCTGTGGCTAAGGTACGATTTGATGTGTAAATGAAGAATGATTGGAAAATCGACGATGGAGCTCATTCATAGAAGCCCGCAGATACTATTTTTAAGACCAGCAGAGGGTGTTGAAAGGGCATCACTTACTCATGTTCTTGCTTTCTTGAGTCAGAACCAAGAACTTAGCATGATTTAAGATAAATACATTTAATTATCTTCTGTCACCACTTAATTATCCTCAGTCAACACTGTTGGACACGTCACAAAGTTCAAGGTCCCACAGCCAGCCTCCAGAAATAGTTGTGTTGGAAGGAACTGCTGATGTTGGTTTCCACTGAAGATAGACACAAAATAATGAGATGCTGCCTGACGCTGAGTTATTCCACCACATTGTGTCCTTTTGTGTAAACCAGCATGTGCAGTTCCTTGTTTTTACAGTTATATGCAATTTGTGTGAGAAACATGTGCTAATTAATCCAATTTGTAGCCTGTATTTTTCACAAATCAATGTATGTTCATGCATGAGGACATGCAATGATGCTCTTGGACAGAAGATTAATATTCTGTGACACAAAATCCTGGAGTAACTCAGCGGGACAGACAACATCTCTGGAGAGAAGGAATGTGTGATATTTTGTGTCGAGACCCTTCTTCAAACTGATAGTCAGGGGAGAGGGAATCTAGAGATATGGAAGGGTAAGGTGAATACAACAGATCAAAGCAGACAATGCTAAGGAAATGTAGAATGGTTCATTGTTAGCTGATGGGAAGGTGACAAGGAGGCATACAATCAGTAAAATTAATCAGAAGGAGAGTGAAACTATATGTGTAGAAAGGAACTGCACATGCTGGTTTAAAACAAAGATAGACACAAAATGCTGGAGTAACATCCGGACATGCACCATCTCTGGAGAGAAGGCATGGGTGATGTTTCAGGTCGAGACCCTTCTTCAGGCTGAGAGTCAGGGGAAAGGGAGCCTAGAGATATGAAGGTGTAAGGTGTGAAAATGAAAGATCAAAGCAGACAATGGTAAGGAAATGTAGAATGGTTCATTGTTAACTGAGGGGAAGGTGACAAGAAGGCATACGGAAATTAATTGGAAGGACAGTGAAACTAGTCTGAGAACTGTGGTGGCGGAGGAACGGAGAGAGAGAGAAAGCAAGGGTTACTTGAAGTTAGAGAATGTTGAGAATAACCGAGTTACTCCAGAATTTTGCATTTATCTCCTGAAATCGATGATCTGTTCCGAGTTCTGTCATGGGAAGAGTTACCGGTTGGATCGAGAGAGATTCAAAATGCGCTCTAACTTCCTTGAAAAAGTGCAATATTTCTGGGCACTGACGAATTCTTGGCCCATGGCTGCTCTAACTGGGGAAGAAGCATTTATGATGGTATTGAGAACTTCGAGTTCATGTGTCAAGAGCACACAGAGGTGCTGTGTGAAAAGTAGAATGAGTGCAACTCTTCCCAAACAGCCCTGCTGCCTACTCCATCAAATACCTTATTCCCCATCAATGACAGAGTATTTCGGCCACACAAGGCTCCCCCAGTCATCACAGAACCAATGAAACTGTGTAAGGGCCAAATATCCAGTTAATGGCAGGACCCTTAATACCACAACATCTTTGGGACAAAATCCACAGCTCTGTGAAAGTAGCAACACAAGTACATACAGTGGTAAAGAAGTGGTGTGCTATGCTTGCTTTCATTAGTCAGGGCATTGAGTATAAGAGTCAAGAGGTCAATGTTGCAGCTTTGAGGAACTTAGGTTCAGCCACTGCAGATTGATGTAGTGTTCACAGTCCACAAATTGCCCTACAGTTACCCACCTACCAGTTATCCAACAGCTCCATCCAAACCGTAACTACTAAGAAGGACAATTGATTACAAGGAAATGTATTATCCAAGTATGTAAGAAGAACATACTACAAGGAATTTGATTTCAGTCCTCCTAAGAAAAAGCAACAAGACTAGATTAGATTAGACATTATTAATCCCCTTATTCAGGGGAAATTCAGATGTCCTTGCAGCACACTAATAAAAATACAACATAGCATTCAAGAAGAAATTCAACACCAAAACACAAAAACATCCCCCACAGTGGTACCCACTGTGGGGGAAGGCACAAAGTCCAGTCCCCATCCTCTTGTCCACCCAGAGTCGGGCCTATTGAGGCCTCCACAGTCGCCGCCACGGCGCCCGATGTTCTCGCCGGGTGATGGTGCTCCGGCGTCGGGAGAAACCCCAGCGGCTTAGGGTGCCAGGTACGGCCGCCTTCCCACCGGAGACCGCGGCTTCCAAGCCAACAGACCGCGCCGGACGGAGCTCCACACACTGGCGATCTCGGCGAGAGATCCCAGGCTCCGGAATGTAAAGTTCAGCATCACAGCTGGCCACTCCACAGAACCGCGGCGCCACAATGTTCTTATCGGCGGTCCCAGCATACCGGAGTTCCAGTGCGGCAACCCAGGAAAGGCATCGCCCGCTCCACGACAGCACTCCAGCGCTGCGCCCCAGCCAATGCCGATGTTCTGCACCGCCGCCAAAACCGATGCTCTGGCCAGGTCCCCTCAGGGAAACATCGCTCCAGGACCCGCTGGTAGGCCGCGAGGACAGGTTGAAGACACTGCTCGGAGGAAGGCAACCCTTCCGACCAGGTAGGGACTTGAAAAACAGTTTCCCCCTTCCCCCCCACCACCCCCCACACATAAAAAGAGATTAGGCCCCCTGACTGCACACTCAACGTACTAAAAATAATAATAAAAGAAGGGAAAAAAAAACGGACAGCTGCAGGACAGGCAGCCGTTCAGGACAGCGCCTCCTGAATCAGGATACCCAACAACATAAAATCTATATAACTAAAAGTCTCATGGTTATCTTGACCACTTCCTGTCTGTGCTGTATATTGATTTAAGAACAAAATGCCACCATATATCGCTATGATTTTTTGGCCAACTACTCACAGTCCTCATCCACTGAGGCAGCCCTGAGGATTTTTCTGATCAATGAAAAATAAAAAAAGTTATGAGCGTAAAAAAAAATCTTGAGATCGGCTGATTGGTCCTCTCGCCTGTCAATCACCACAATGAAGGTAACGCCCCATCGGGGGGAGGGCAGGGCTATAAAACCCTGGATGCTTGGACGTGAGTCAGTCAGTCTGGAAGATCGTGAGGGAGCGGCCACAATTGTGATTCTAAGCTGTGAATCAACTGAACTGTGAGTCTGCAATGTACTTGTAATAAATGATTTGTTAGCCCTTAATGAAAATGAAATGAGGTGTTTTGCCTGCCCTGTGCTTGAAACTGCAATGGAAATATAAATGAAATTAAAATGCAATGAGCTGTTTGACCTGGCCTGTGCTTGAAACTGCAATGGAAATGGAAATGAAATGAAAATGCAATGAGCTGTTTGGCCTGCCTTGTGCTTCAAACTGCAATGGAAATGGAAATTAAATGGAAATTAAATGAAAATGCAATAAACTGTTTGGCCTGCCCTGTGCTTGAAACTGCAATGGAAATGGAAATGGAAATGAAACGAAAAAGCAATGAGCTGTTTGGCCTGCCCTGTTCTTTAAATTGCAATGGAAATGGAAATGAAATGAAAATGCAATGAGCTGGTTGGCCTGCCCTGTGCTTGAAACTGCAATGGAAATAGAAATGAAATTGAAAATGCAATTAGCTGATTGGCCTGCCCTGTGCTTGAAATTGAAATTGAAATGAAATGAGTTGTTTGGCCTGCCTGAAACCACAAATTTTGGCCCACAAGCCCCCAATTCACCAAGAAACCAATCACTTTTGCCCAAAATGCCCGTATTAGCCCAGGAGGAGCATTTTAGCCCAAAAGATCTGGAAAAAATGCCTTTCACTCAGATTTCACTCAGATTTTTTTTTTATAAAGAGCCCTTCGGCTCATCAGGCATGTACTATTCCCTCTGCAAGTATTAAATCTCACCCCAGTATTTTCTCCCTCCCTTCATTGATTCCCTGTGTGATCCAGGCCAGGATAGACTTTCCTCCTTCATTGCTGTGATCTGCAGAAAAAGACGAAAAATTATTAAAATTGATTCTCCACCCACTTCCCCTTCTCTCTCACAGAGTCTCTCATCTGTTTTGGGCAGAATTTCTGGCAGTTTCTGAGCTGCCAGCTGACCAGCCCTGAGTGACTGAGCCCAACGGGTCCCACTTAGTCTAGTTTAACATAAACGTCCACCACAGCATGATGTGATTGAAGGCAATAAAGTCTTATCTTCTTCCCTCCTTTTCTCCTGTGGTCGAGGAAATCGAACCATCCGCAGTCGGGGCGATCGAAGATCCCACAGCCGGTGATTGAAGCTCCCGGGATCAGGACGACCGAAGCTCCTGCAGTTGAAAGTCCTGAAGTCGATCCTTAACCATGATGTTACGCCACAGGCGCCAATGGGTGGAACTCCTGAAGTCGATCCCTGACAAAGGGATCGGCAGCTCCACGATGTTATGTCCGCAGTCCTGTGGTTGGAGCTCCCAAGGTCCATCCCCAGCAAGAGGCCGCCAGCTCCTCAATGTTAGGCTGTAGTGCAGACAGAGATACGACATGGAAAAAGTCATATCTCCTTAGAGGAAAGATATTTTAAAAAGGTTCCCCCCCCCCCCCCCCCCCCCCCCCCCCTAAAACAATGAGAAAGAAAAGGGGTGAGACAGACTGTTGGCGAGGCTGCCATCGCATGGCGCTACCCAATGGTAGCAGCTACTTGGGAATGCCATCTTCTGCAAGTGTTCTTTCAGGTTCCACTTATTCACATCTGGAAATATGTCACCATCCCTTCGTCTTTGCCATGTCATAAGTGCATAAGGATTAGAATTTGGCCCTTCAGCTCATCAAGTTTACTCCGCCATTCAATCATGGCTGATCTATCTCTCCCTCCTAACCTCATTCTCTTGCCTTTTCCCCATAACTCTGACACCTGTACTAATCAAGAAATTGATTCATGTTCTAAATCAGGGAATAACTGTTATGTGAACATTATTGCAAAATAGTGCAGTTCACAAACATTGCTATGAACCTTCCCAAGGAAAATTAGGGATGAAGAACAAACACTGACCTTGTTGATGATGCTACAATTCATCTACAATATATAATTAAAACTGAAATCTTGACCACTTCCTGTTTGCACTGCATATTGAGTTTAGAAAAACTTATGGCTGTGATTCTTGGCCATCTTACTTAGAGTACCCCTTTGCTGTGCAGGACAATAGGATTTTTCCCATCGATGATAAATAAAAGACACTAATGTTTAAAAAATGTTGAGATTTTCCCTCCTGTCAATCATGCATGAAGTCCACGCCCCTTTAGGTGGGAGGGGGAGGGAATATAAAACCGAGAAGTGTGGGCTGCCTCAGTCCCTGCAATATTGGGGAGCGAGAGTGGTGAATCTCTGGAACTCTCTGCCACAGAGGGTAGTTGAGGCCACTTCATTGGCTATATTTAAGAGGGAGTTAGATGTGGCCTTTGTGGCTAAGGGGATCAGGGGGTATGGAGAGAAGGCAGGTATGGGATACTGAGTTGGATGGTCAGCCATGATCATATTGAATGGCGGTGCAGGCTCGAAGGGCCGAATGGCCTACTCCTGCACCTAATTTCTATTTTTCTAAGTTTCTATGAGTGGTCCCAGTGTGGTTTGAAAATGCAAAAGGTTTGGTTTGAAAATGCAAATGGTTTGCTTTTAAAATGCAAAAGGTTTGCTTTGAAAATGCAAAAGGTGATTTGCTTTGAAAATGTAAAGTGTGCCTTTTTACTGTGTCGCTAATTGAAAAGTGTGCCTTTTGACTGCCGCTAATTTAAAAGTGTGCATTTTGACTGTGCCGATAAACTGTGCCTTTATTTTAAAATGTGTTTTGTATTTTAAAACGTGGCTTGTGTTTTAAATGTGGCTTACTGTGCAACAGTTTTTGGAAGGAAAAACCGTGAATAAATGTTTTCTTAGATCAGGACTGTGTTTAATGCAAAATTGCCACTCATTCTGTGACCTGGTTAGTGGAGAGGTGGTACTGATTGCATAATTTCCGGTGAGTTCAGAGGTGGCGCTGAGTGCGGAAGGTCCAAAGTGGAGACATTGCCCTGAACTGTTTGAGTAATTAAAAAGAGCTTACTGCCATACATATGGCGAGTGTGTGTGTGTGTTTGCTGAAAGTTATTTAAAGCACATTTTTTGCAGTAGCAGCAGCTCTAGAGGAGTGTTTCAGAATAAAAATGGCTTTAAACATTTGAATCATTTGGTTTGGACACACCTGTGTTCTTATTTTCAAATTGCTTACATAGAGTATATGGTTAGTAACATGATTCAGTATGCTTACCACGTTCTGAAGATACTTTGCATTTTAGTATTGGTGCTGTGTGTGAGTGTGTCTATGTGTGTCTATGTGTATATGTGTGTTTGTGTTTATGTGTGTATGTGTGTGTGTCTTTGTGTTTGTGTGTATGTGTGGTTGTGTTTCTGTGTGTGTGTCTTTGTGTGTTTATGTGTGTGTGTGTGTCCCTGTGAGTGTGTGTGTCCCTGTGAGTGTGTGTGTCCCTGTGAGTGTGTGTGTCCCTGTGAGTGTGTGTGTCCCTGTGTGTGTGTGTGTGTCCCTGTGTGTGTGTGTGTCCCTGTGTGTGTGCGTGTGTCCCTGTGCGTGTGTCCCTGTGTGTGTGTCCCTGTGTGTGTGTGTGTCCCTGTGTGTTTGTCTCCATTGGAGTGCTTGGGGTGCTGTGAAGTTCGATTTGCTGCCTGCACTATGCTTGCTGTGAGGTTGCACTTGCTGCCTGCACATTGATTGGAGTGCTGTGAGGTTGGACTTGCTGCCCCCACTCTGCTGGGAGTGCTGTGAGGTTGCACTTGCTGCCTGCACTTGCTTGGAGTGCTGTGAGGTTGGGCTTGCTGCCTGCATCTGCTTGGAGTGCTGTGAGGTTGGACTTGCTGCCTGCATCTGCTTGGAGTGCTGTGAGGTTGGACTTGCTATGTTTTAAGACTCATTCACATTTTAAATTTTAATAAATCTTTTTTCCACTTGCCATCTCTGCGTGTTCTTCATCACAATGGGTACTTAATAGGCAGGAATGGCTGCACTGTCGGAGAGCCACTAAGAGTGCATGGGGTGGAGGTTGAGGGGAGATGGACTGAATGTGTAGGAGGGAGGGGAATAGCAAGGAGCAGAAGTGGGGGGTGAAGGGAGGAGGGGTAACTAAGTGACTGCCACCACACCAGCTGCAAGTGACTGAAGTGCCAGCCCACCAGCCATGACTCACTGAACTGCAAGTCCAAGAATCCATTCAGTCCACAATGTTTATACTAGCCCTCTGGAAACCAGTCCCTTCAGCCCACAACACCCATACTAGCATTTCAGAGATCTGTGCAAGTATAGACTTTCCTCCTACATTGCTGTTATCTGTAAAAAAAGATGAAAATGTCTACCCTTCCCCACCCCCCCCCCCCCCCCCCCCCCCCGCCGTCTCTCTCACAGAGTCTGTCACCTGTTTTCAGCAGATTTTCTGGCAATTTCTCAGCTGCCAGCCCACCAGGCCTCAGTTTCTGAGCTGCCAGCCTGCCAGGCCCGAGTGACTGAGCTGCCAGGCCTGAGTGACTGAGCTGCCAGCCCAAGAATTCATTCGGCCCACAATTGCCATACTAGCCCTCTGGAAACCAGTCCCTTCCGCCCACAAAACCCATGTTAGCACTCCAGAAACCCCCCCCCCCCCCCCCCACCCCCCTCCCACTGGCCAGCAATATGGGAATTGGTGGAGAGGTGGAATATTGCATTGGGGGACCAGCCCTCCTGTGTGAAGCTGGGACTCAACGGGTCCCACGTCCCACGTCGTCTAGTAATAGCTATAAATGAAACCATTCATTAGACTTTTTAAAAAAATAAAGTTTTGGAATTGCATCGTGCCTTCCAAAATTGCTGAAATACATTTGTGGGTGCTATTATCATCTATACATATGTAATTTAATTGTGCACAGTGTCTGTTCCATTCCATAAGACAAAATTACATCCTTGCAAAGATGCCCAGATGGGTTGCAAAAAGAAACATCATTGATCTTACACAAGGTAAATTAGGCAATAGCCCTGTGGCAGGGGGCTCAAAACTTTGTATTCCAAAACAAAAGGGGGAATGATTGACCTGTTTTATTCATTAGGCTTATTGTGGACAGGAACATAGTAAACTTTAATATGTGTTACCAACCATCCATACAATCTCAATGAGCCAAACAGTCTCAAGTAACTATTGAAACAATATAAAAGGATAAAGAAAATATAATAACGAATCAGGCAGTAACCAATCCAGAAATATGTTGATTTTCAATAATAGGAGTGGCACAGTTGCACAGTGACAGATTTGCTGCCAGAGACCCATATTTGATCTTTCTACAGGTGCTGTCTGTGTGGATTTTGTACGTTCTCCCTCTGACTACATGGGTTTTCTCTGGGTGCTCTGGATTCCTCCCTCATTCCAGGTTTGTAGGATAATTGGCTTCTGTAAAGTGTAAATTGTCCCTCGTGTGTGGAGGATCGTGCCAGTGTACAATGGGACCACAGGACTGCACAGAATAGATGGGCTGAATAGCCTGTTTCCATGCCTAAAAGTAGTCCTCAAAGACTGTGCTTTTACGTTAAAGGAAGCCCATGCAGACAATGCTCCAGAAAACGCAGCGATAACAAACTGCTGGGGGAACTCAGTTGGTCGAATAGTGCCTGTGGAGGAGGAGGGGGAAGGAATTGTTGATGTTTCTGGTTGAAACTCCACATTACCCTTGACACAAAATATCAGCAATCCTCCCCAACCCCTCACAGATTCCGTTTGACCCAATGAGTTCCTCTAGCAGTTTGATTTTTTTTCCTTCAGATTCCAGTATCTGCAGTCTCCTGTGACTCTGTAAAAGCTGTATGATTGCTTTTCAAAAACCTATCTGTTCACAACTTTCTGAAAGAGGACAACCATTTCCTACTTCTACTTGGGAAGCCAAAACACATTTCCATCCATCCATCCTCAAAAAGCATAGTCTTTTGCAGTGTGAACTTCTTCCAGGAATCCCTCAAATTAAAGTATACATGCCTGTCTCCACAAGAATAAACTCTGCAAGGTACTGTAAGCCAAGGCAAGCATGGTAACTTGGAGAATATTACAGCCTACTTCAGTTTAGTTTATTGCCATATTTGAAAAAGTTTTATTGCATCCTATCCAGTCAGCAGAATTACAAGATTACAATTGAGCCATTTACAACGTATACTGCGATAAGGCAATAATGTTTACTGCAAGGTAAAGCTAGCAAAATCCGATTCATGAAAGCCCAAGGATCAGTGTTAAATTTATGTTATACCAAGGCAAATGTGTACCTGCCAGCACTGCATCTACATTATACTGTAGTAGCCCACTATCGACTAATACTGCATCTATCCTATACAGTGACATACCTATATTTTATTTCGGAGTCACGTTAGTGATTCCGTGAAGAACCCCGCCAGTCCGCATGCGCGTCATTAGTCTGACGCATTGCATAACTACTGGCTGGCAGGCGCGTTGCTCCTCCAGCGGTAAGTTTAAAAACCCTCAGATAAGTGTTTGAAACTTAGTCGGAGGTCGTTTTCTTGGGTCGGTAATTCTTGTTACAGGTGCAAGTTTGAGTCAACGGAGAAAGCGTCTAAGGTGAAGTCAAGCCGAGCCGCCAGGAGAGCAGCTATGGAAGTCCGCGGGAGTGCAGGTAGCGGGCGGCCGTCTATCTCACCTTCAGAGTTGCTGGCGGTACGGCCAGTAACTTCAGACTTTGTGCCTCCTGAGAGCACCGTGGCTGCACCATTGGGGTGGAAAGCTACACACAAGTCTGCAAGACACGTTGACTCGGATGAGTCAGGTCAGGAGGGTTCCCCTCCTAGAGTGGACTGCGCCTTTGGACGTTTGTCCAGGATGGAGCTCCTGATGGAGAGGATGCTCCACCATGATATGTTCCAACAGGAAGAGTTGTATCAGCGCACATCTCCTCGGGGGCCCGCGCCAGCGGCACCTGTGTCAGGGCTGCTTTATGTCTCCCTTTCGGAGGAGGAAAGCATTCGGGGTCAGTTTTATTCTGACTCCGAGTCCATAGGTATAGCCATGGAGCATACCTCAAGGCATGAAGGGCGCAAGTCAGAGGTGCCAGTCATGGCATTAAAATTTGCCATCCCGGACGAAACAGGGGAATCGCTGGGTGATGAATTGGCCGCGAGTATAAACTACCTGGACTCATGCCAGCTTCAGGAGCACACAATGGAGGAAATATCCAAAAAGTATGAGACTCCTGCTACCTGTGCCTTGCTCAAAGTGCCGACTGTTAACCACGCCATCTGGGGTCACATGGGTGTAGGAATCAGAGCTCAATAGGTGAGGCTCCAGAAGATACTGAAGCTACTCGCCTCGGGCATCACAGCGTTCGCCTGGTCAGTGGATGAAGGGCCCCTGTCTAATGTACAGCAGGATGCACTGGTCCTAATATGCAATGCACATTTTGAAATAAATTGCCTGAGAAAGAGTGCCATTCGACCTACTATCAATCCCAAGTTCACGGCGCTGTGCAAACCCAGCAATATTCATCCACCGAATTTGCTGTTCGGTGCAGATCTCTCAAAAAGAGTTAAGGAACTCAATGAATGGTTGGACTCATCAAAGCCCCGGCGACAAGCAAGACTTCACTTTGGCGGCAGCACTCCTACAAACAGATCTCTGAAACTGTTTCAGGCCAAGGAGCAAGCTGGCCATTGACAAATATGCGCAGTTGGCACACTCCAACAGTGGCACAGGCGAACATGTCCTTACCCCCCAAAACTCGGGGGCAGAAATATCCACCGGTAACCATGGAGGTAGGTGGGTCTGGGCCTGTTCGAAACATATTATGTGTGGACCAGTTACAGGTTGGGGGGAGATGACACTTGTTTTTCAATGAATGGTATTGGATAACATCAGATTCATTTATACTGCACAGTATACAGGGGTTCCAAATTGAGTTCCTTCCCAATTTGCACCCATCCACACAGCATACACCAAGCCGGACATTGTTTTTTTCACAACAGGAGAATTTGGATGTACAAGCTGAAATTGAAAAGTTATACAAAAAAGGGGTAATTGAGAAGTCGTTTTACCAATCTCACCAATTTGTGTCTAATATTTTCCTACGCGAAAGAAGGATGGGGGATGTCAAATCATCCAAGCCTTAACCCCTTTGTGCAGTATAAACATTTCATAAGGATCATCAGAGATATTTGAAGTTTAGCAGGATGTCAATAATGACAATTTAAAGCATTGCCTAATGGGTTAACCTCGGCCCCTAGATTATTTACAAAACTGTTAAAACCAGTGTTGGGGCTACTGCGGGCGCAGGGTCATATTGCAATGGCTTATTTGGATGATATCTTAATCATAGGGAAGATTCAGGAAGCAGCTGCATTATCTGTTTCAGCTGCTAAGCTCATGTTTGAGAGATTGGGGTTTCTCATCCATCCAGTTAAATCCAAATTGATTCCAATTAGAGTTATTGATTATTTGGGATTCACCATTAACTCAACTCACATGCCTGTGACTCTGCCCAGGGGCAAGAGATTAGAACTAATTGAAGGCTGTAATGAGCTCATGGTTGAGCAACAACCTTCAATTCGACATGTGGCTAGCATACTTGGCAAATTAGGGGCTGCTTTTCCAGCTGCACAGTTTGGACCTTTGCATTATCAAAATTTACAACATGCAAAGGAGCAGGCACTCAAAATACATGCAGGTCACTTTGATAGGCCCATGCAGTTACCAGTTGAAGCGAATGCTGAATTACAGTGGTGGATCGCAAACATTTGGCGTTGCTCCAGTAAAATTCTGATTGAGAGACCTTTAGTTGTCTTACAGACTGATGTCAGTGCTCTACGGTGGGGTGCTACTGATACCATATCTAGCTGCAGAGGCAGATGGAATATGCATGAGGCATTTATTCTTCAATCACATGGTATTAAGGCTTAAGGCTTATTTTACTGGTATGCATCACTTGCATGCTCAGCTTCAGATTGACAACACTACGGCAGTGGCATATGTTAATCACATGGGTGGAACCAAGTCGGAATCTTGTGATAAATTGGATAACTTTATTTGGCACTGGTGTATTACAAGAAACATCTGGGTTTCAGTTACCTACTTGCCTGGTAGATTCAACATGGTGGCAGACACCAGGTCAGGAAAATTCAATGACAACATAGAATGGATGTTGAATCATGAAGTTTTTAATGACATTGTATGGTGTACCAGATATCGCTTTGTTTGCATCCAGACAATCACCAGTTACCAAAGTATGTTTCAAGGGAACCAGACCCAGGGGCAGTAGCGGTAGATGCATTCTCGCTACACTCGGGTGTAATGTTTATATATGCATTTCCCCCATTTTGCCTCATCAGTCAGTGCTTGGTCAAGATCAAGCAGGAATCTGCCTCGGGTGTTTTAGTTGTACCTGACTGGCCTATGGTTCCCACTCGTTTTGGGGATAATAACACAGCCTCATGACTGTCCCGAAGTGCAGGAACCTACTGGTGCACCCTGTGACTGGGGAGAAACATCCATTGCGTGACCATATTGATCTATTAATTCGCAGATTCTGAGGAGGCCATACCTGGGGCTCGGATTATCCGATTGTACTGTGGATGTGATCACTGCAGCCTGGAGGGATATTACCAAAAAACAGTACATCTCTCATCTCAAGAAATGGGAGGTGTTCTGCTTACGGGGGAACATATCATATCACACAACACACATCTCAGACATGTTGGAATTTCTTTCAACCCTATATTTTGATGAGGGGTTAAGCTATAGTGCCATCAATAGTACCAGCAGTGCTTTGGCTTCATACTTATGGTTGAGGTCGGAACAACATTCTGTTGGCTCTCATCCTTTAATATCCTGGTTCATGAAGTGTATTTTTAACTCTAATCCCCCCAGGCCCAGATACTCAGAAATCGCTAGTGGGCTCCAGCCACATCCCTGCCTTTGCCTAAAATCACTCTCAAGGTGCTCATGCTCAAGGCACTGGTTTCAGCACAATGGGTCCAGGCTTTGCAGAAGCTGTGATTGGACAGGATGGCGCCATCTGTAAATAACATAACGTTTTACATTTATGATTTATTTAAGCAGAGCAGACCAGGGGTGCCATGGTTCAAGCTTATTTTTACGGCATACCCCACTGACGAGGTTGTGTGTAGTTACGCACTTACAGCAATATATCAAAGTCACCAAGAGCCTTAGAGGCTCCGAGCCAGCATTATTTATCAGTCACAAACAGCCGCATAAGAAAGTGTCGGCACAGACCATTTCAAGATGGCTGAAACAGGTTCCGGTGTGTGCGGGAGTAGACACTGACATTTTTAAATCTCACTCCACCAGGGCGGCATCAACGTCAGCAGTGAGGGCACTGGACGAACCTCCTGACCATATCCTCATGGCCGCAGGATGGTCAAAAGAACTGACTTTTCAAAGATTCTATAATAAACCGCTTGCCACAGCAGGGGTATTTGTTCATTCTATTTTAGGTTCTGTTTCATAGCTTCCCCCTGGGAGAAAGGGTTTGCTATTGTTTTTCCTTTTTGTTAATTAAATCAACATGTTTAAATTTATTCCATGTTTCAATGCATTGTTTATTACTCACTCAACCTGGGTCAACTGATGCAGTGTGAGATGCCTGGATTCGTATCCACGGCATGAAATCACAGAGCTTTGAAATCTTCGTGAAATCACTCACGTGACTCCGAAGTAAAATAGAAAGATTAAACGAGAACTTACCAGTTTGAAGTTTGATCTTTATTTTATGAGGAGTTAAGATGAGCGATTACGTGCCCACAGCTCCTAGCCCTCATATCATAAAGGTCATCTGGTAGATCTAGTTCTCTAATAATACTATGTTACTTCAATTGTTGTTATCTGTGATTTCACATCACTGCTTTGAAGATTGACGCGCATGCGGACTGGCGGGGTTCTTCACGTAATCGCTCATCGTACCTCCTCATAAAATAAAGATCAAACTTCAAACTGGTAAGTTCTCGTTTAATCTTACTATTCATCTGTATTGTACCACAGAGTGTTACAGCATGGAAACAGGCCCTTCAGCCCAATTTGTCCCTTCTGACCAACATGCCCCATCTAAACATTCCATCTGCCAATGTTTGGCCAACATCCCTTTAAACCTGTCCTATTCATGTACCAGCCTAAATGTTTCTTAAATGTCATGATAGTACCAGCCTCAACTACTTCCTCTTGCAGCTTTTTTCCATACACCACCACCCTTTGTGTAAAAAAGTTACCCCTCAGGTTCCTATTAAATCTTTCTCTCTTCACCTGAAACATATGTCCTCTAGTTCTTGATTCCCCGACTCTGTACCAGAGACTCTATACATTTACCCAGTCTATCCCTCTCATGATTTTGTACATCTCTATAAGATCAGCGCTCATGCTCCAAGGAATAAAAACCTAACCTGCTCATCTTCTCACTATAGCTAGGGCTTGGTTAGTCCAGCAGCAGTAGGCTAACAAACCAACACCTATTTGTACTGTACCTGTGTTATACAATGCCACACCTCTTTCCCAAGTGCAGTTTCTGTGTTGTACTGTGACAGCCCCATGCCTCACCACTGCACCAATGTTGGTGAGAGACCTGTGACACAGTACTGTACTTGCGTAACAGTGATAGGCCCATGTCCTTGGTATAGTAATGGTGATAGTCCAATGTCACAGTGCCACAGCAGTGTTGGTGACAGACCTGTGCCCCCAGTGCTGTACTGGTGTTATAGTGAGAGATGTGCCCCAGTGCTGTACCTGTCTTATAGTGACAGACAGATGTCCCCAGTACAGTGTTGCTACTGTAAAGTTGGTCACCAAGTAGTCAAGATGTCCTAACTTAAATATAGCAAAGCCTCAAAGGTAGCAGTACCTTTGTTGAATGCTAAAACCTGATGCTGAAGAGCTTCAGACTCAAAGCCCAAACATTGTTTACATCCATTAAGGGAAGGATATATTTATCCGAACCCTAATGGTGACCACGTTCAATAAAGTGAACACATCTGATTGTTGTAACTACAGAGGGGTCTGCCACTGGGAAAACACTGCCTGACTTTTCTTTACTTACACAAAAACAGGCCGACCAGTGATCATCCTGGTCTCCCAGTTTACAATTTTACCAAAGCCAATTAGCCTACGAACCTCTACGTCTTGGGAGGAAACTGGAGCACCCAGAAAAAACCAATGCAATCACAGTGAGAATGTATAAACTCTGTGCAGACAGCAACCCGTAGCCAGGATGGACTTATAGCGTCTCAGGCGCTGTAAGGCAGCACTGTGCCGCTCTCAACACTCTTTGCGGCCTCTGAACTCCATCCATCCAGACAAAACAAGTCAACTTCCGGGCAGAGCACCAGGCTACAGAGGCGTGTCACATCTTTTCCAAAGAGAGTGTGAGAACATTCTTGAATCATGTTTTTTGATCCAGCATGCAGTGATGGATTTTGGACTAAAGTGTGGTGTGTGACATGTCAAATGCATGGCCTGCCCACTGGGGCCAGCTGAGTGCATTTAAGGTCTGCATACTGTGGAGTTGCTCAAGGGAGGCACTGACTGTGGTCCTCTCTTTCTCCCTCTCTCTCTCCTCTCTCTCCCCTCTCTCTCTCCCTTCTTTCCCATCTTCTCTCTCTCCCCCTCTCTCTCCACTCTTCTCTTGATTCTTCTCTCTCTCCCCCTTCTTTCTCCTCCCCACCCTCTCCTCTCTCTCTCCCCTTCTCTCCACCTTCTCTCTCTCCTCCGTCTCCACCCGCAGGAGCACCCCTCAGTCACTGACCATGGTTGGAGGGAGGGGGGAATCACCCTAGTGTGGGGGTTGAGTTACGATGGTGGTGCATTGTGGTCAGTGACTGTGGGACGCTCCCGCGGATGGAGACGGAGGAGAGAGAGAAGGAGAGAAGGGGAGAGAGAGAAGGGAGAGAGAGTGGGGGGTGGGGAGAGAAGGGGGAGAGAGAAGGGATGAAGGGAGGAGAGAGAGAGAGAGAAGGGACGGGGGGGAGGAGGGGAAGAGAGAGGAGGAGATACAGAAGAGTGGAGAGAGAGGAGAGAGAGAAGAGGGGAGAGAGAGGAGGATAGTTCTGAGGTAGTGCTGTGAGTATTCCAAGTCTCAGAGCAGTGAATAAAAGCAGGGATTGGATACACTTCAGGCTTTGTTCAGGTGTGAGATCCTGAACTTTTCTTCAGATGCCTAAAGGATTTGATTGTACATTGAATGCAGTCCTGACTTTTATGAATGCCCACCTTTGCGATGAATAGAACCAGTAGAGGCTGTGATGCCTCAATGATCTGATAGCTCTTGTGGAATCAAGACTTATCAAACCGTTGATTGTTGCTATTTGAGGCCTTCAGGAGGTGCCATGGCATGGGTTTTCTCCGAGATCTTCTGTTTCCACGCACACTCCAAAGTTGTCCAGGTTTGTAGGTTAATTAGCTTTGGTTTGTATACTTGGTAGAAGTGTAAATTGTCCCTAGTGTGTATAGGATAGTGTTAATGTGCTGGGATCGCTGGTTGGTGCAGAGTCGGTGGGCTGAATGGCCTATTTCCGCGCTGTACCACTAAACTAAAGCTGCTGCCTGACCCGCTGAGTTACTCCAGCGCTTTGTTTCTATGAACAAAATATAACGTAGAGAAGTGTAAAGCACAGACACAAAATAAAGACGATGCTTGTCTTCAACCATTCAAATAAGAGTTTCACTTCAGTAGAGAACTAAACTATCTTGGGCATTCTTTGGCCATGTTAATGATGAAGTTAATGAGGTATGTTGTTTTATTTGGTTGAATTATTTTTGCTATAGAAATGAGTCTTGTGTTTACCACTTGGACAGGTTTCTTTGATGCACCAAAACAGTACAGGTTGAAAGCTGTGGGTCTGTGTAAATCTTGCATCTGATTTGACAGGAGAGTCTCCGCTCCACTGGCTCCATGTGAAACTGGGAAGTTACATCTCCAACAGTTTGTGACCTGTGGTGGGTGAACAGACTGTCAGAATATGATTAATATTTTACACAGTTATCAGAAGCACTTGTATACCCAAGCATGTTAATGGAATTGCATTAATAAAAAAACAAAGAGGAGGCACATTTTTGTTAGAACGTCAAGAACAATATCTTCCAGAAGAAAAAGTTAAATTGATTAAAATAAGCACGATCTTCTATTGTCTTCTGTGACATTATTGGAGTGCCTTGCATCCTTCTTTCTCAGCTATCCATGAAGTTAGAAATAGTTACGTTTGTAACATGAAGTATTTGTTGTGTTATGTTTCATAAAAGCGATCGCCTATCACTTGAATGTAGACTAGGTTAGCATTAATAAGAAGAGAGCCTGGGGAAAACTAGTCAGAATAAAGGGAAATGATCAGCAGAAGCCCGTGAGGAATAGTTGAGTAGTATTGTGAGTAACTAGGAGTGTATTTGCGATGTTCTCTAAGGAAAAGTTAGGATTTGCATTCTTATTGGCAAAATCATATTTATTTTGCAGTGCAGGTACAGAAATAATGAATGATATCCCGTGGTACATTACGTTGTATCCTTGTTGCATGATGTGAAATGGTGATGAAGAAAATAGAGAAAAGACATCACCAGTAGTGAGAAACTGGGAGTGTGCCAGACTTCCCCACAAATATTCAAATTTACTGCTGTTCATAAAGTATAATATTATTCATTTTTTGTATTAAATCATGTTATTGTGACAGTTCCTTTAGTATGAAGTTTTTCACTCTTCGCCATTTGCATTGCAGAAGGAAGATGAAATTGTATTTATTGTTAAAGACTGCCATCTAGTGGCGCTCCATTTCAAGACTTCATATTTTGAATTCCTCCTTTGCATGATTTAATTACAGATGTTTGAGTATGCAGCGTGCAACTTTTGAAAGCAAATCATTGATCAGCTTTAATTACATTCCAGCTACATGTTGTTCTTAAGCAACTGACTCGGAAGAGATTTCTGCAGCATTATACCGAGATAATTATCTTTGGGCACAACAGTTGCTATTGTTTGAAGAAGTGTTTGCTAGTTTTGCCACTGCAAATGAATAATCATTTTGTATTAAATAATTTAGTAACCCTACCTAGGTAGATATTGATATCTACAGCAGAACTATTGAATCATTCAAATTTGATTATATTAATTCATTGTTTTACTCATAACAGTATCTGAAAAACAATTAGCATATTCATTGTGCAGTAATCTGCACAGTTCGGGCGAAGGGACTCGACCCAAAATGTTACCCATTCCTTCTCTCCAGAGATGTTGCTTATCTCGCTGAGTTACTCCAGCATTTTGTGTCAACCTGCACAGTATATTGGTGTGTGCCCACTGATGCAAATGTCATGCAATACTATATTTTACAGAACCATGTATTATTCCCAATCTTAAATGAAAACTATCCAATGATTAAAAGAAATGTTAGATTTATTAATCAATATGCAATTTAAGTGCCATTAGAATATATCAATATTAAGAAAAGTGAATTCATTTCAGGGAAATACCTGAATGAAAATCATTGAGTGATCAATGCAACATATATTTTATGAATTTGTATGTCAACTGCCTATGCTGTGGACTGTCAGAGAATATAGCTTATCTGTTTAAAATATATTTGCCAAGATATAAAAGCTGCAGGAAGTAAATGCTGTTTTATGTTTCGTAAATCAGTGTCTATATCTATAATTTAATATTAATGCAACAATTGGTCAGGGCTTTTTATATTAATCTTAACTGAAGCAGCTTTCTACATGCACCATTTTAGGCACTCAGCCGAAGTGAAGAATTATTTTATTTCTCTGCAAAGCTCTCCCTGCAGTGGCGTGATATGTGAGATGCACATTGTGGTGCAGACCCCAACTTCCCCTAGGCAAAATGTGGATTTTAATATATGAGTATGTCCCCATTGTACAGTGGGAAAATAAAATAGACTTGCGATGTAGTGCATTTCTTTTCTTGACACAAACTTCTGTCCTGAAGGAGCTGTGGCAAGGACAGTTACTGCAGTGGTTAGCCCGATCATCAGCTGTCAAAGACATGTCTGCTTTCTATGATGTGAATGCATTGATGTTTCTGACAAGACTCCTCCACCATCTGAGTGCCGGCAGGCTGCCCTGGCTAGGCTCTCTGATCTGTTGACCCAATCCAACAGGAGTCCGGTAATAAACTGTAGAATCATGCCTGCAGTTGTATGAGGATATGCCGAGTGCATGTCATTTGCTGAGCGCAAAGTTCAGCTTGGCTGGTTGCTTGTGCCACTTTCAGCAACTCTCTGACATTTCTTCTGATCGATCTGCGGTGGCAGGTAATTTCTGCAGCAATACACTATTTTGTGGCACTCTTTCTAGCCACAGACACTTGGAATTCAAAGCACTCTGAACATTACATGAACTATACAAAAAATGCTAGCAGCTGGCATTTACTAACCTTGAAATCCTACAATAAGGGTGTAAATGGTTGAGGTTACTCTGTCGATTGAATCAAAAAAGGTTGATCAGAAAGGGACTGGTAGGCAGCAGAACCTTACAACAACTTTTCATTAATTGGAGGAAACTGAAATTAATTTGGCATACATGTTGGTCAGCAAACATTTCAAGCAAAGGACACAAAAGGTTAACCTGCGATCCAATTTTGCTCCACACTTTTGGTGGTCAGCTGAAAGCACCTCATGGCTATGAGGTATGTGGACAAGAAAGTCAATTCTGATGTTGTCCATGCTGCAGTGACAGTGGTCTCCAGCTTTGTGGCATGCATGGAGAAAGAAGGTGATCAGAGATTTATTTATTCCTTTCATTGCCTATCCTCAATTCCCTTTGAAAAGGTTCTGTGACCCAGTGGTCCAGCTGTTAAAGCCACTGCCTCTCAACGCCAGAGACCCGGGTTCAATCCTGATTGTGGGAGCAGCCTATCTGTAATTGTTACCTTCTCCCTGTGACCATGAGGGTTTCCTCCAGTTACTCTGGTTTCCTCCAACATCCCAAACAATGTGCAGGTTGGTGGTGAATTGGCCACTGTAAACCCTCCTCAGTGTGTAGCTGTGTGTAGAATGGTGTAAATGATAGGTTCAATGGTTAAATGGTTCTTTATTGTCACTTGTTCCATTTAAGGTACAGTGAAATGTGATTTACCATACAGTCATACCAGAAAATGCAACAAGACACACAACAGCATAAAAGTGAACATAAACATCCACCACAGCGCCTCCCCCACATTCCTCACTGTGATGGACGGCAATAAAGTCTTATCATCTTTCCTCCTTATTCTCCCGCGCAGGGCAGTCGAACCATCCACAGTCGGGGCGATCGAAGCCCCCACAGCCGGCAATCGAATCTCCTGCATCGGGGAGATCGGGGCGGTCGAAGCTCCTGCAGCTGGAACTCCCTGTCAGTCTCTAACCAAGAGACTGCCAGCTCCATAATGTTAAGTCTGCAGGCTCCAGCGGTTGCAACTCCCAAAGTCAATCCCCAGCAAGAGGCCACCAGCTCCTCGATGTTAGGCTTTGTTGACCAATGGCGGGATGTTGATGGCAGAGAATTCATTGAAGGTAATTCCTTACTTACCTGGTAGGGGAGAGACCATGATTAAAAAGGTGGTTTTCCCAGGATGAGGCTATCCCATTGCACTGCGGGTGTGCTGATACCTGCGATGTCCCCAAATGCAGGATAGCTGATGGCAACATTTGTAGAAGTGGGGACAGTGTGTTCCGTAAAATCACCTTTAAACTGGTGGCACAATGGCAGATCGGTAGAGTTGCTGCCTTACAGCACCCGAGGCCAGGGTTTGATCTTGACTATGGGTGCTGTCGGTACAGAATTAGTATGTTCTCCCCATGACCTGTGTGAGTTTTCTCCGTGTGCTCCGGTTTCCTCCCACATTCCAAAGACATACAGGTTTGTAGTTTAAAAGGCTTTGGTAAAATTGTAAATTGTGCCTAATATGTTGGATAGTGCTAGTGTACAGGGTGATTGTTGGTCGATGTAGACACAGTAGGCCAAAGGGCTTATTTTTGCGCTGTTTCATTAAAGTAAAGTCTAACATCACAATGTTGTCTATGGCTTTCATTCACATGATAAGTGTCACATGTTCATATGTCCTGTGACCAAGAAGGCCCAACTGGTGACAATTTTAGATGTGTTGAGAGTTCAGGTTCTGTGATCCAGAAAAATACATAACCAGGCTGATCTGATGCTTTTGCCCACACTGAATATGCCAGTTACCAAGCAAGGACCAAAACAGGAATTCCTGGTTAACAGAAAACTTCCCATTTAATTCCAGCTCCACTCTGGATGCTGACTCTAACTTAGACCATTGATTCCACGCTGGCTTTGCTAAAACCCATGGGTCCCGCCCTATCTCCTCACGAGTTAATGAACCTAATCCTAGCTCTGCATAGGTCCACCTCTGCCTTCACTCCAAACCCAAGGTCCACATCTTGTACCAAAGCAGACTCCAGACCTGCTTTAAACCTGGGCTCTACTCCTGTTTAATTCCCAACCATGGGCCCTAATCTAGTCTCCCCCCCATGGACCCTGGGTATTTCCCTGGCCCCACTCCAGATCCAAGCTCTACCGATGACTCGTGTACAGCCCCATATCCTGGTATTGAGCTATATCAGACATTGTCTACACCATTCTTCGCCCTAAATATTTGCTCCCTGTACCATTTGCACATTGTGGCTGCACGATTTTGCAAGATGCCAAACTTTGTTAAGCAGAATTTTATAAGCACAAAATCTCTACTACCAAGAGGTACAAGGCTGGAGGTGCACCACTATCTGCAGGTTCACCTCCTCATCACTCACTATCCCAACTTGACAATAGTGTGGCTTTTCAGTTCCTGGGAATTCCCGTCCTGGCAATGCAGATGGAGTGCAACAAATCAGGAAAGGAGATCATGAGAACCTTCTCAGAGGTTATAGGATAAAAGTGTCTGGATGAATTAAAATGTGGACAGGAGACACAAAGAACTGCAGATGCTGGAATCTTAGAAAAAGCAAAGTGCTGAAGTGACTCAACAGATCAGCAGTATCTGTTCCTCACAGATGCTGTCTGACCTGCTGAGTCACTACAGCACTTTTTGTGTTTTGGATGAAAATGTACTCTGACCTCTTCTGACACCAGGTTTCTTTGGGAATTGGCCTCTGCTCTCTGGACCTGACATCTGCCTCACAGCCAGTCCTATTTTGGGTTGTCACAGAGAGAAGGCAGCTCTTTGCTGTGTTTATGAGGCAAAAATCAAACACAAGCTCTCTGTGATTATGGAGATGAGGCCCAAGGACCAATTTGATTAGATCATTGGGTGCCCGTGATGCAGCTCTGATATCAGTCCTGCATCACTTATCACTTTCAAAATACCTTACACTAATTTCCAGACCAGTCTTTCTCGCTGGACTGCACAACAAAATGATACCGCATTTCTCTTTCGATTTGCACATAGAGTGGCTTGAAGAAGATATTGTGGCAATTTATTCCAATTTATTTGTAACAAATGCTAAAGCCGCCCGTAAATGGTTAGCCACACGTTGTGGCACATCACGATCTGCTGCATACACAGAGTCTTGCAAAGACTGTCATCCAAAATGATTGCAGTGCCCGTAAACTGCAAGGATAATGTTATTGCTATCTAATTCAAGTTGGCCTGCAAGTGCAGAACAAGAAGAGCTTTCCAGCAATGACAACAAAAGCAATAACTGGCATTAAAAAAAAGCAATGCTTGACAGGCTGTATCTCATTATAGTGATAGTCGGGCAATTATAGTTGTTGTCTAATACATGTTATTGAACATTACGCAGGGGAATACTATCCAGAGACACGTTTGACAAATAAGTAGATCTCAGGGGGAAGTTGCCTGCATCAGATTTATTTCATTTAAGTCAGTTTTCAATGTTCCGTTGCTACAATTCCACAAACATATTTTCATCTTTGTCCAAATAGAAATGCACGTCAAATATAAGTTTTGGGGCACATACCAAAATACTAGGTGGGATTGCATATTTACTCACCTCTCTTCACTCTCTTTTGTGTCGATGACATAAAAACTACAGTGGAGCACAATTCAGTTCACATTGGCACATATGCATATCTTGCCAAGATAGCAGACAGAACCAGAGCCTTTACTGCTTAGTTTTGGTACTCCTAATGATGTCTGATGTGCCACAGTTTTGATAGCAGGGCATCCCAGCAGATTCAGGAGTGCTCTGCTACCACATGATCTTTCTCTCAGTGCCCCTCAGTGCCAGAGACCTGAGTTTGATCCTGACCTTAGGAGTTATCTGCACGGAGTTTGCATGTTCTACCTGTGACCACATGTATTTCTTTTGGGTGCCATGGTTTCCTCCTCTATCCCACAGACATGTGGGTTTGTAGGCATTAGGGGCCTGTGTAAATTGCCCCTAATGTGTGGGCAGGTGGATGCGAAAGTGGAGAAATATATGACTAGTGTAAACGGGTGATCGATTGTCAGTGTGGACTTGATGGGCCAAAGGACATGGTTCTATTTGGGTCGCTAAGCTAAACTAAACTAAACAGAAGTGAACTAAACTAAACTAAACTCATCTCAACTAAACTAAACTAAACTAAACTAACTAAACTAAACTCAACTAAACTAAACTAAACTAAACTAAACTAAACTAAACTCATATCAACTAAACTAAACTCAACTAAACAAAACTAAACAAAACTAAACTAATATAAACCAAACTAAACTAAACTAAACTCTCCTGAAACATACAGCTAATACGCAGAAACTCTCTGTAGCGGCCTATGCCTCAGCTCCTCACTGTCTGAGCTTGATTTTAAGCATCCCCATACTGTTTTGAGTTACACACATCAGCTATCCAGTTGCACAACTATTCCAGTTCATAGAATCACATGTTGGCTATTGAGACCAATTAATCCCATTTTCTTCCTTTCCCTACATTATGATTCATAGTTCATATTGGTTGATGCCACATTGCACTGAGGAACAGTTTCCACTCATGATTGGACCGCCATACTTCAACGTAACTGCAAATCAAACTCCTATATCAAGCAAATGGAGGAGATTTGTGTCAATACATAAATGTCAGCCTTTATATCATCTGTATCCACTCAATCACATTATGTCTAAAAGCACCAAGCTTTCAAATACTTTGAATACTTTATCTTTGCTACATCACCTGTCCTTTGCAATCTGCAGAGATCCAATTCCTGATTAAAAAAAAGCAGTTTTCCGGGAGCAGGTAGACACAAAATGCTGGAGTAACAGCAGGACAGGCAGCATCTCTGGAGAGAAGAAATGGGTGACGTTTGGGTCAAGACCCTTCTGGGAGCAGTGCAGGAAACAGCCTGCACACTCCTGGTTTCTACTGCAGCTGTGGAGTGCCCTGTCTGGCAGTGCAGCCAATACGAGAAACTGACTGAGGAACGCAGAACTACAGTGCATTCAGAAAGTATTCAGACCCCTTCACTTTCTCCACATTTTGTTACGTTACAGCCTTATTTTAAAATGTATTACGTTTTTTTTTATCATCAATCTACACACAATACCCCATAAAGGAAAAAGCAAAAACAGGTGTTTAGAAATAAAGAACTGAAATATCACATTAACATAAGTATTCAGACCCTTTGCTCAGTACTTTGTTGAGGCACCTTTGGCAGCAATTACAGTCTCAAGTCTTCTTGGGTATGAAGCTCCATGCTTGGCACACCTGTATTTGGGTAATTTCTTCCATTCTTCTCTGCAGATCCTCTCAAGCTCTGTCAGGTTGGATGGAGAGTGTTGATGCACAGCTATTTTCAGGTCCCTCCAGAGATGTTCGATCGCGTTCAAGTCCGGACTCTGGCTGGGCCACTCAAGGACATTCACAGACCTGTCACGAAGCCACTCCTGCATTGTCTTGTCTGTGTGCTTAGGATCGTTGTCCTGTTGGAAGGTAAACCTCGCCCCATTTTTCCTACTGCTGGAAAACATCCCCGCAGCATGATGCTATGACCTCCATGCTTCACCGAAGATATGGTTTTGGCCAGGTGATGAGCGGTACCTGGTTTCCTCCAGACATGACGCTTGGCATTCAGGCCAAAGGCACATGACATCCTGCTTGAAGTTTGCCAAAAGGCACCTAAAGGACTCTCAGACTATGCAATACAAGATTCTCTGTCTGATGAAACTAAGATTGAACTCTTTGGTCTGCATGCCAAACATCACGCCTGGAGGAACCATCACATGGCCAATACCATACCTACGGTGAAGCATGTTAGTGGCAGCATCATTCTGCGGGGATGTTTTTCAACGGCAGGAACTGGGAGACTACTCAGGATCGAGGAAAAGAAGAATGGAGCAAAGTACAGAGAGATCCTTGATGAAAACTTGCTCCAGTGCGTTCAGGGCCTCAGACTGGGGCGGAGGTTCACCTTCCAACAGGACAACGATCCAAAGCACACAACCAAGACAATGCAGGCGTGGCTTCATGACAGGTCTGTGAATGTCCTTGAGTGGCCCAGCCAGAGTCCGGACTTGAACGCGATCAAAAATGCAATCAGCTGTTTTTCCTGACCTGTGCTTGAAACTGCATTGGCAATGGAAGTGAAATAAGTGCCATCGGCTGTTTGGCCTGCCCTGTGCTTGAAACTGCAAATGCAGCTGTTTGGCCTGCCCTGTGCTTGAAACTGCAAATGCAATGGAAGTAAAATGAAAATGCAATCAGCTGTTTGGCCTGCCCTTTGCTTGAAACTAAAATGGCAATGGAAGTGAAATCAAAATGTAATCAGCTGTTTTGCCTAACCTGTGCTTGAAACTGCAATGGCAATGGAAGTGAAATGAAAATTCAATCAGCTGTTTGGCCTGCCCTGTGCTTGAAACTGCAATGGCAATGGAAGTGAAATGAAAATTCAATGAGCTGTTTGGCCTACACTGTGCTTGAAATTGAAATGGAAATGAAATGAAATGAGTTGTTTGGCCTGCCTGAAACTACTAATTTTGGCACACAAAGGCCCTATTAACCGAGAAACCAGTCCCTTTTGCCCCAAATGCCCATATTAGCCCAGGTGGAACATTTTGTCCCAAAAGGCCCATATCTTGGGTACCACTGTGGTCTGGGCACCGCATTGCTGCTGGATTTCCATTCCCCGGGAATCTCAGCATCTATATGCATTACTGGAGGGAACCCCTATCGGCACCATGGCTGACCGTTCCGGTCTGTTTAACCCCTATCTAGGGGACCCCTGCGGTCTGGGAGCCGCATTACTGCTGGATTTCTCCTACCCGGGAACCCCAGCGTCTATATGCATATCGGAGGGGAAAACCCTCCCGACACCCAGTCTGCTGGATGTCCCTTCCCCGGGAACCCCAGCGTCTATCTGCATATCGGAGGGAAACCCTCCCGGCACCCGGTCTGCTGAATGTCCCCTCCGCGGGAACCCCAATGCCTGGAAGTCACTGACCACCTTGTCAGTGACTGAGATCGTGAAACCCGACATTCCCCAGCTATCCGTTTCCACGGTGAGAACCGAGGTTTCCCCACAGACCATAGCTGGTTCCCGCATCTGCCTTCGTGAAGCATCCGGCAGGAAACCTCTGTAACAAGAGGTTCCTGCAAGAAATCAAAAACAAGTAAGAAATACAAGCTTACCTAAAGTTTAAACTTACCGTTGGCAGGAGTGACGTTCCTGCCAGTCCGGTGCTTCGCCATGCTTACGTCGAATTGACACGCATGCGAACAGCCAGAGTCTTCACGTAGTCACTCACGTGACTCCGAAGTAAAATGAGTTGTTTGGCCTGCCTGAAACCACTAATTTTGGCCCACAAGGGCTCTATTAGCCGAGAAACCAGTCCCTTTTGCCCAAAATGCCCTTATTAGCCCAGGTGGAACATTTTGGCCCAAAAGGCCCATGCCAGGACAGGAAAAGTCCAGAAAAAGTGTCTTTCACTGCGTCTTTCACTCAGAATTTCTTTTAAAAAGAGACCATTCGGCCCATCAGGCATGTGCTAGCTCAGGAGGAGTCCCTTCAGCCCATCAGGAAATATTCTCCCTGTCAGTATTAAACCTCAAGCCAGTATTTTTCTCCCTCCCTTCATTGGCTCCCTGTGAGATCCAGGCCAGTATAGACTTTCCTACTTCATTGCTGTGATCTGCAGAAAAAGATGAAAATTGTCTAAAATTGATTCTCCACCCTCTCCCTCTTCTCTCTCACAGAGTCTCTCACCTGTTTTGGGCTGAATGTATGGCAGTTTCTGAGCTGCCAGCCCACCAGGCCTGAGGGACTGAGCTGCCAGCCCAATAATCCATTCGGCCCACAATGTCCATACTAGCCCTCTGGAAGCCAGTCCCTTCGGCCCACAACACCCATACTAGCGCTCCAGAAAGCCACCCTACCCCCACTGGCCACCAATATTGGAATTGACGGAGAGGTGGAATATTGCGTTGGGGACCAGCCGTCCCTCGTGAACATGGGACACAACGAGTCCCACTTAATCTAGTGAATATCCAATTGCGTGAGCTGGCAAGTATCTCAGGATGGCACGGTGGCGCTGCAGAAAAGCCTTATTGACCTGGGTTCGATCCTGACTCTGAGTGTTTGGCTCTACGAAGTTTTACGTTCTCCCCGTGACCTGCGCGGGTGTTTTTTATGAGATCTTCGGTTTCCTCCCACACTCCAAAGAAGTACAGATTTGTAAATTAATTGGCTTGGTGTAAAATTGTCTCCAGTGTATCGCTGGTCGGTACGGAATTGATGGGCCGAATGGCTTGTTTCCGCACTATCTCTAAACTTAACTAAACAGAGGCGAAGAGGGATGTTGAGTCAGAGGTTGATGTTGAACTCGGCAGCCATGAATGACATGTACCCACCATTAGTTTAATTTAGTTTGGTTTGGTTTGGTGTGGTTTAGTTTTGTTTAGTTTAATTTAGTTTATTGTCATGTGTACCCAGGTAGAGTGCAAATGTTTTCTTGCATGCTAACCATGACAATACGTGATTACAATCGAGTCATTTACAGTGTACAGATACATGATAAAGGGAATAACACCAAGAACATTTAGGACAGGATAAAATCCAGTAAAGTCCGATCAAAGTTAGCCCGAGGGTCTCAAATGAAATATAGTCCAGGACTGCTTTCTCGTTGTTGGTAGGGTGGTTCTGCTGCTTGATAATTGCTGGGATTAAACTGTCCCTTAGTCTGGTGGTGTGCGTTTTCACACTACTATATCCTTTGCCAGATGGGAGGGCAGAGAAGAGGGAGCGGCTGGGGTGTGACTCGTCCTTGATTATGCTGCTGGCCTTGCCGAGGCAGCGTGAGGTATAAATGGAATCAATGGAAGGGAGGTTGGTCTGGGTTTTGACCACAATTCTCTGCAATTTCTTGGATGGAGCAATTCTCATATACCATGCTGTGATACATCCTGATAAAATGCTTTCAACGGCACATCTGTAGAAGATGTCCTTTCAGCGGCAGAAGCATTCCCAAATGAAATCCCTCCACCACCAGACGTGAATCCCTGAGGCTGCTGAGACACTGCAGTACAGATCTGCTGTAGAAGGTCATCCTCAAGCTGTTACCCTGGTGAAAGTTTGGGGCTCTTGCACATTGTATTCACTGCACATGATGCTGTGGTAGAACTGTGGAGATATTTCATCTGGGATGGCAGCTACTGTCTGAACAGTTTGTACGTTCTCCCTGTGACCTGTGGGTTTTCTCCGGTGTTTAGTTTATTTTTGTTTAGAGATACAGTGCAGAAACAGTCCTTTCGGCGGTCATGGGGAGAATGTACACACCCCATACAGAGAGCACAGGAATTCTGGATCGACCCCAAGTCTGTGGCGCTGTAAGCACTATAAAAGATGGCGGACTGCGGGGGTGATGCGCCGTTGTGTATGGCTGCTCCTCCTGCAGTCCGTCCTTTCTCCCTTTTTTATTTTTATTTTTAGTCCTGTCCGTGGGAAATTTGAATTGGAAGTCTTCTTTTATGTGGGTGGTGGGGGGGGGTGGGGGGGGGGGGGGTGGGGGGGTGGGGGGGGGGGAGGGGGGAGGGGGGGGGGGGAAGGGGGAAACTGTTTAAATCCCAGTCCTACCTGGTCGGAGAAGCGGTTTTCTTCCGAACCGCTTCTTCGTCCTCTCTGTGCGGCCTACCGTCGAGCTGGAGCAGCGCTGGAGCGGCGTTTCCTGCCGGGACTGCGGGTCTTCGCCGGCGGTGCAGATGCTGGGACACCAACACCAACGCGGAGCGGGCGATGCCTTACCGGATCGCCTTCGGGTAAGCTCCGGAGCACTGGGAACATCGCTGAGCTGCGGCTGCAGAGCGTCCAGGCGGCACTGGATTTCAACACCGCGGGGCCTGGTGTCCGAGTTCGCCAGAGTCAGCGGTCCGGCCAGCGCGGCCTGAGAACTTTGGACATTGCAGTCTTCAGGGAGGAAGCGGCCGCTTCAGTCCAGGCCGCTGAAGAATCGTTCACCCGACGCCGATGATCCAGCTTCGCGGCAGAGGGCCTGAGAACGTCGAGTTGACTGAGGAGGCCACATATAGACCCCGACCTCGGGTGGACTATGAGGGGGAGAGCTGGATATTTTTAGTGCCTTCCCTCACAGTGAATTCTGCTGTGGGGGGACGTTTCTTGTTGATTTCTATAGTGTACTGTTCTGTGTCTTTTTTCTTTTTTCTCTTTTTTTGTTTTTATGGATTTATTGACATTTGATCTGTTCAATTAATTTAATCAATCTCTGTAAA